>NC_092869.1:6676565-6677082 GCF_032062135.1 Pyxicephalus adspersus
GATGGTCAGAGACTGCATACATATTAGAGGGGATTGTCAGAGACTGCATACATATTACAGGAGATGGTCAGAGACTAAAGACATGATACAGGAGACGGTCAGAGACTGCATACATATTGGAGGGAATTGTCGGAGACTGCAGACATATTACAGGAGATGGTCAGAGACTGCAGACATGCTACAGGAGATGGTCAACAACTGAAGACTTATTACAGGAAATAGTAATAGACTGCAGAAATGTTACAGGGGATGGTCAGAGACTGAGAAGGCATAGTACTAGAGATGGTCAGAAACTTAAGACATAGTACAGGAGATGGTCGAGCACTGCGTAATATGTTGTCGCTATATAAATCCTGTTACATAATAATTAATAATAATGATAATAATGGTCAGAGACTGAGAAGGCAAAGTAATGGAGATGGTCAGAGACTGAGGACATATTACAGAAGACGCTCAGAGACTGAGAAGGCATAGTACTGGAGATGGTCAGAGACTGAGGACATATTACAGAAGATGG
>NC_092869.1:6677279-6706196 GCF_032062135.1 Pyxicephalus adspersus
CAGGGACTGAGAAGGCATAGTACTGGAGATGGTCAGAGACTGAGAAGGCAAAGTACTGGAGATGGTCAGAGACTGAGGACATATTACAGAAGACGCTCAGAGACTGAGGACTTATTACAGAAGACGGTCAGGGACTGAGAAGGCATAGTACTGGAGATGGTCAGAGACTTAATACATAAAACATAATACAGAAAATAGGGACATGCCAAGACTGCTATGGATTACTGTTATTTCAGCCCTCCCCAAGCAATGCTCCTATCCCAACTACTGATTGTTGGGGCCATACAACACAAGTACATGGATGCAGCCCTTGGCCCACAGGTTGGGTTTCGGGGATCCATATTGATTTAGTCATTGACAAATCATCACTAAATACAGGTTCACTAGTGGGTCGTAGACCTAAATAATGTCCAGTGTATCTATTGTAATCTGCTATGCTTTGCTTTATGTCTGTAACATCTCATTCTCCCTTCCCATACCCCCCCTGAGATTTCCTCTGTAATCTCCCCTTTTTATTATTCATCACTCAGCTTTATCAGAGTTTGTTTAGGTAAAAAAAAAGCATTCTGATTGTTCTATTGTCTCTTCCTCCAGATAACAAACCCCTCTGCGAATTATGCTGCCCCCCCTTCCTAAGAGCCTGCCAATGCAGTCTTATTATTCTACTTGTCAAATAGATTTTTACCAAGTCTTCATATTTTTTTTTCATTGGGCATTTTGCGCTTTGAATAGAGGTGCTTACTATGCAATTATCTGAGACAGAATGGCATTTGTTAAAAAAAAAAATCAGATGCGCATCGGATCCCGAAATGCGCAGCTAATTTGTAGTCTTATCATGGCAATTTTTTTATCGTAGACTGTAATTTCTAGACACATAGACAAAGGCTCTTTGGTTGAATAATTAATTGCCAGTCGTTAACTCATTCTGCCCAAAAACCACGGTATGCTCGGAGATTGCTGTGCCAGACAAGGGTTAAACAGCTATTGTGGACAGGACAAACTATCTATTGTATTTTGTGAATTTTAATCACATCAAATTAACTTTTATCATTGAATTTACAACTGGACTAAATATTAATGTTATAAACTTTTTAGGTGGACCTTTTGCACAGGTCAGCCTAAGGTCTTGGGTTCATTAGGGACACAAACCCCAAGGTTGTACATTGCCACTGTATATGAGTGGGTGTCCTTCGTTTTCCCAAGGGGCTCCCATAATAATCCAAATACATATTGCAGGAATAATTGGATTTAAAGGGTAATTATCAAATATATTTATTTATATTCATAAATAACTGCTCTATTAGGGTATGGGTGTAATACATATATATTTTTATATTTACATATATATATATTTAATGATTTCTTCCGTCAGGATGCCATTGCATTCAATGAACAAGCAGTGTTGGCTGGTGGTCCTGCATTGTGTGTGATGACGTGCAGCCATGCAGCAAGAGATGTGGCATGGTGGGACCAGGTATCCATGCTGGAGATAAAGCCTGCTGAAAGGAGAAGTACGGGCTTATTAATACTATACAAAGCTGCAGTTGATGCGGTTTACTTGCATTGAAGTGCTGTGCAAAAATGCAACATATCCTAAATTTGTGCTACAAACTAATGCAGCTGGTGTGAACTGAAACCAAATGGCAAATTGCCTTGTTCAGCTACACTGCCCAATGCAGCTCATAACTGCTAGTGTGAATGATCCCTTAATAATATATACATTTGGGGGCATGTACATTAAATAGAGGTTGCAAATAAAAGACAGACACAGACAGTGACACAGGAAGAGGAGAGGACCCTGCCCCGAAGAGCTTACAGTCTAAGAGGTGGGGGAAGTAACACACGATAGGAGGGGATATGTAGTGGTGGGAAGTCGTGAGGGTTTTAAGAGACAGGATAAGATGGGTTGGCAAGTTTTACAAAATAGGTTTTAAGTTCTCTTTTAAATTAGCAGAAAGTAGGAGCAAGCCGGATAGGACAAGGAAGACCATTCCAGAGAGTGGGGGCAGCTCTAGAGAAGTCTTGGATCCATGCGTGTGATGAGGTTATGAGTGAGGAAGTCATTAGTAGGTCATTGGAGGAGTGAAGAGAGCGGCTAGGGGAGTATTTTTTTTATCAAGTCAGAAAAGTAAGTGGGACAAGAACTGTGGAGGGATTTGAAGGCAAAGCACAGGAGATGAATTTGATTCTAAGGTGAAATGGAAGCCAATGGAGAGAACTACAAAGAGATGCAGCAGAAGAGGAGCGGAGGGAAGGATGAGTGGGGGTAGGTAGGTGGGAAGGCTGTGTATGGCTTGGGTAGGTAGGTGGGAAGGATGGATGAGTCTGGCTGCAGGATTCATATTAGATTTTAGAGGACAGAGTCAGGTTAGTGGAATACCAGAGAGGAGGAGGTTGCAGTAGTCCAGACAAGAGGTGATAAGAGCGTGTACAAGGAGTTTGGTGGTCCCAGGGGACAGGGAGGGGTGGATTTTGTAGATGTGGCACAGGTGAAAGTGACAGGACTTGGAAATGTTCTGAATATGGGGGGTGGATGGGAAGATGATGAGTTCAGTTTTATCCAGGCTGAGCTTCAGAAATCTGACAGCCATCCATGACAAGATGGTCGACAGTCAACATGAAACCTTATCCAGGACTCCCGTTTCTTTCATTTTTTTCTGAAAATGAAAACGTACGCTAAAAACACCCAACACATTTCACCACTAGAGGATGAGTTTTTAATGTATGTTTTAATTTTTAGATCATTAATACTTTCTCCTATTGTTTTAAAAAGTCTGAAATTAAAGTGTTTTTACACTATTATTGCTTATTGGCATATGCACATTCTTCTGCAACTCATTCTGGCTGTGAAAGATGACAATCCAGGGTTTGTGCCAGAAACTGCAGCACCTTGGAAGAAGTAGAGGCGTGTTGCTCTGTCAAGGCGGGCCGGGGAGATGGTATGGCGGAAGCAGAGTAAACAGGCTTCTCATTACAGGACCGGTTCCATGTTAATGTTTTCCTGGCAGAATAATAACCAGTAACCAAGCAAGCCTGGCCGTGATACTTGCACTGTCCAGTCATTCTGCTGATTCACCCATCTTCATTTCTGCAAGTTGATTCTCATTGTTGCACATATATTAGTGTGAATTCTCATTTACATATTGGATTTATAGTTATCGCAATATTATATGCGCTGGATATTTTTTTGTGAAAAGCACAAAAATGCTTCAAATTCCATTATTTAAGGATAATTATAATTCTTTTAGCACCACAATTATTTCTGTTATTCATTGCAAGTTGATCAGCTTTTGTTGTGTGCTGCTTCATTTTAACCCAGTTATTTTACTTTTGTCAGCTTTTTATTTGTGTTCCCATCGGGCAGATGGGGTTTGGGAAGGGACAGGACATCTCCGTGGACATATGTTTTAGTAAAACAGTTATTTCATTGGGGACACCTGAAATCTTCCACTGGAGATACATTTGTTGTTTTTTTTTTCACATTTTATGTTTTTCAGCTGTGTATTTCTTTGTTTGCTTGGAGCTCAGGTTTAAGAAAAGTTGATTACATTGTGTGAGTAAACTTTGCAATGGCAAAAGCGATATTAGAGGACTTATGTCTTATTAGCGCTCAGGAATGCGTCATAATGCTGCCATTATCTCGCCATTTACACCTCACCACACTGAATGGTTTGTGTCTCTCTCATTAGTCTTTCAAATCCCCTTAACTGAAAACCCTGCAAATCTCTTTATCCATTTACATTGTGACTCATGCTTTCTCAGGCCGGCCAAGTAGGGAGATTGAGGATGTGCTGTCACACATAGCAACGGAACTCATATCTTCTTTCTATAGCTTGTTAAAGTGCACCTGTCTTAATAATATACTATCTACATGCACATCTGACAATACAAATATACTATATGGCCAAAGTTGGGTGGACACCTCCCAATCACCTGTGGTTCCATTATTGTTAATGTCACAACATACACAGATAATTTAGACAATTGTGCTCTTTAAACCTTGCAGAAACAATTTTAGGAAGGCCCTGAATTGCTCCAGCATGACTTTTCACGCGTGAATAAGACCATTAGACACAGTTTGACCAGTTGGTTGTAAAGGAACTTGAGTGTCCTGCACAAAGCTTCGACCTCAACCCTATTGACTACCTTTTGGATAAATTGGAATGCCGATTGTGAACCAGGTTTTCTTATCCAACATCAACTTCTGGCCTAAAAGAAGAGGGGAAGGAGAGCACCATGTAATGTCCTAAAATGGGATTTCCAACAAGCCCAGATAGGCATGACAGTCAGGCATACACAAACAATTGACCATATTGTGTACATCATTGTGATTATAGGTGTCTGTACAAATCTTTGGCCATGTTTTGGTAAATACCAATTTTTACCTACAATGGTGACCAAGTACTTCATCCTGCTGAACCCCCACAATGCATTTTCTTAAATTATTTTAGACCCTTAGCCATTGACTATTGAGCTAACTCACAAATGTCTACACAAGTGTATATTCCTGTAACTACTGAGGAATCAATTCAGCCTATGGAGTAGGGTTGGGTAGGAAAAAATCTCTTGTTTCAGGTCATTTACTAAGAAGTAAGCCAGGAAACTTGTATTTTCAAAAGAACTCATCAGCAATGGTATTTACATTTTTCTTTTAGCCCATAGAATTTTCAGGAATACTTAGAAAACAAGAGCACAAAAGCCCACTAGTGTATTGATCCCTCACTATTTAGGGCTTAAAGGGGATTTCGGTGCAGATCAGATTGCCTGGGATCAAGCATAACTAACCAACCCATTTCAACCCTGTAAAAACCAGAATAGGCGCATTAGAAGATTTTAATCCAGATCATTTAAAAAGGTTAAAGAGGACCTGTTATATATTAAGCCAATGAAAGAAAATTGTAACTTGCTCAACCCCAGTATGTTTAAATTAATAAAAAGTCAATTTTCAAGCAGGGTCAAAAGTTAAACCTTCACTGAAATGCTGTCCACTGAAGACTCTCAGCTTCATGTTTCTTGAACAATGTCAAATATCATATAACCCATTTCTTTTGAGTCCAGGGTATTAGAGACCCGCCACTTAGTAGTGTGTCATTGTGCCGGCATGAGCTTACAATATTGTTACATAGAACATCATTCACATATCAGTTTACCCTAAAAGGAACTGTAGATTTACCATTAACCGTAACCTCAACCCTAACGTTAACCCTAGTGCTTTAATGCTTACCAAAATTCTAGCATTAACTTTAACTCTAAACCTAACACTAATAAACTCTTACCTAAATTTTTGATCATGTTACATACAAGGTCTTTTTTCTTCAGGTTTGTGGTATGGAAAAGTAGGTGCCCGTGTCATTCCTGGGTGACTTTTGGCTGTAGAAATTTGTTCTTGAAGTCCTCACCAGGCCTTGAAGACTTAAACTGGCTGGTGTCATGATGTGAAAATGCACTTGATCTGCAGATCACTGGCTTCCACTGTTAGAAAATGAGGAGAAAAACAAAGAATAGTACCAAAGGTAACAAATACAGAAAAAACGACACACTAGAGAACATTTATCATGGCCTAGGCCTCATCATTTACTCATGTATACTTGTTGTATGACAATTTCTTTATTCTTATACCCTGGGTTCCATCATTTTTCTCAGAAGTTCTTATTCATTATTGTTCTAATGATTTCGTCCATGTAGAATGACCCATGCTTTGGCCTGATTTGTGGTAATGGGGTTGCTTGATGAGTAATAGAAGGGTACCTCTAATAGGCTAGTCCATACTCCTAACTATAATATACATTTGTATTACACATTGAGATTTTAGATCCAGGTCTACAATTTTTGGTTAACCCTTTTAGGATTTCCTCACTCGATTTTAGAGCAGTATACATTAAAATAGGGTTGGTATGGTTTTGTTGTTGGGTTGTGTTTTTAATGTATTTTTATGGGTTTGGATTGCTATGTATGTGGCTAATTTACCTTCTGCCAATAATAAAAATTTGGATCTTTCTTTTTTCTGTCTTCTTTAAGTATCTACTACTGGAAGAGGTGTTGGGTGACTGTGAATTCCTATATGGACTCTAAACAACATTTTTAAATCTGTAGGTTAAACATTAAATTGAATGAAGCACTACTAAAAATTTAGGCCTTTTTTGTTCAATTGAGACGAAAAAATTAATTTAATTTTGATCAGGAAAAGCTGTAGCTGGAAGCAGGATGACTGCTGTCTTTGACATAGTAATGAATAGCAAATTTTGGTAAAATGTCCTGAAATTTGCCAAAATTTCACCAAGGCAAAACTCCTAATTTTGCTCATCGCTGGATTCCAGGAAGGATCTTAGGAATGGTTCCAAAGGCCGGTACCTATAAGCAATTACCCACTGGACCTGAACAACCCCACAGATCTACTGCAATTCATTAACTGACAGTCAGATGCTCAATACCATTATTTTTCCATGCATTTGGACAATTAACACTTTAAGGCTAATCAGTGGTGACAAGCCCTTCAGGTTGGGCGGCTTTATGGGAGCTGACAGGTGTTAGGAACGCATTCCTCCTGTATCTTTTTCAGACGCCATCTTCCAGTGGCAGACGGGTTTCTGCGAAAGTTACAGATCAGCGCACCAGCGCCGGGCTACATCTGTTACTTGGTGAGAGCACGGACCTCTCATTAATTCCATCAAATGTAGCCACGGACTAATTGTCGGGCTGCCTGCTCATTAATTGTGAGATCAAACAGAAAGTTATTCAGCAATGATCTGTGGAGGTGGAAAAATACTAATTAGGAAGGAAGTGGGGAAAGAAGACTCACTCAACTGTTTCAAATGAAAAACATGCAGCATAATTCCGCAGTACAGGTGCGTGGATTTCAGACAATTAACGCAGCTGAGCCATTAAGACTTTCGTTCGGTGCGGCTTTAGCCGTCTTAGGCAGAGGGATCGCGTCACCTCTTCCATCTATATTAAATCTCAGAAAGTTAACAATTAATTCTATTTTGTGTAAGATGAAACATTTAAAGTGCTTATGGGGCCAAATAAAAAAGCACCTTGTAAATGAAGAGTGAAAATACCAGTTCAACCGCTGGAGACTTTGATATCGCTCTCTGGAAGAGTTAGACTAGCCATATACTCTTCAGCATCCGACACTTCTAGAGGGGTGTTTGAAGGCCTGAATCCCCCTACCACACACTATGGTTTCACCCATCGGGCACTACACCATTGTAATGAAGGGTTTGAACCCTTGTAATTATTGGGTGGAACCACTGCGTACAGCAGGGGACGCAGGCATCCATTACTTCATATGTGGAAACAGAAAAATCCAAGGTTGCTTTTCAAAGGAGAGAAGATCAAATCAGAAGCAGTGAGATGATTTTTTTCTACTCTTTTTAAAGGCTTCTTTAGAGATTCTTCTTTCTTTAAATTTTGGCCATTTTAAAACACCATTTGGTTTACGTTTTTTTAAGAGTAACTCTTGGTGAATTCTTTATTTTTAAACCATTTTGTTGTTTATTTTCTCCTAACGACACTTCCTGTGCCTTAATAATTCCACACAGGGAAAAAATATATTGAGTTCTCAGTTTTCACCCAAATATTGCTATTCTGCACCATTCCACCATTGTCAGTAATCTGCTGACCTGAGATCACCTTTTCCCCACTGTAAGGTCAGGGAGGAATTCGTAAACACTCCCACTTGCCCTTTCTCACACCCCTTCCATTGGAGTTTACCTTTGCCTCCAGCCTCCCTTTCATTAAATCTGCCCTGCAGTTTTTCTTTCTATCTTGCAGTTGTACTAGTTCTTGACTGAAATTGCTTACTTGCATTGTACATTAGAAGCTGCAGAAAGTCAGACAGGGCCAGCTACATTTTGTGGCTGGAGTATGTCCAGCATCATCTAGCCTCTCCCTCTCCAGTCTGACCCACCCATATCCCATCCCATTCAGTATCATCCTAACAGATGTTCTAGATACCCAACCGAGATAGAATCAGTTAGTAATTACTTCCCGTTCCCCCGCAGTGAGATTTACAAAGGTCCGTGGTGCAGCACAACCCAGTCCAGCAGGGCAGGAGTCCTATTTTTTTCATATGCAGATCTGTGATCTCTCTTCCCAAAAACATCCGATTAGCTCCTTGGGCTCTTCCACCTTTCCCTAATCTGAGCTCTGCTGTACAGAGACTGCAACGAGCCCAACATCATCAGCAATGAGATGCAACCAGGAATGAAATGTGAAGAAAAAAAAAGTGAAAAGTGTAAAGCTATATAATTTAATTAGGGCCCATTTAGATATTGGCACCAATTTTCATTAATATGTTTTGCACCAGTGCAGCCAAAAAAAACAGAAATGCACCATTTTGGGTAGTTGACCACATTGGGTGATGCATTATTGAGCATTGTGGTGCACTGCAATGAATTGGAGCCTCAATGCCTTCCAAATTCAAAAATGAACGGCATCGTAATATGCGTTAGTGTTACAAGAACGCACCACAGCAAAGATGTCTTGAACTGCTGTGCCTTCCTGCTTATGGTCCAGTCCTTCCACGATCTTCCATATTTAAGGGCATCGTGGCTCTGTTCAGCTCTATTAGCAAAATCTCAATTCCCCCCTAATGCAGAAAGTGACACCGTTTAATTTATGAACTCCATTATGGAGTCACTAATCTACTAATGGAGTGAAATCCCCCCCATGCTCACTAATCCGTCCCTGACACATTAAGGTAGCTAATACCACAATAAACCATCAATACCCCCCCCCCCCCACCTCTCCACCAGGCCGGCCCCCCTCCCCGAGTATTAGAATGCACTCAGGGAATAGAGAAGACTATGTAGCAGCCCAGATGAGACCTCTGATAAACCCAAAGAAGACAGATTGGGTGGATGTTAGCATTTTAACAGCAACAGCTGGGGAATCCGCCTCTGTATTACTTAAGTCTGATTTATACCTAGTTTAATCTCGTATAAATCGCACAAGGCAGCTGTATCGATCAGCTTCAGAGTTAAGAATTGTTCATCAACGCATCCATATGGACTCTTGCTGATATTACTATAATTGTGGTGTCCAGGAAACTCTGCAACTATGCTAACATCAAAAATATCATTGATTTAGCACTCTGATCACAGATAGGCGGTCCCTACTGACCACATAAAAATGTTAGTTGTTTGGCTCTCCAATACTTTCTGATTCAAAAATTTGGAAGAAGCATGCAGCAAGTAAAGTCATAACTGTGGACCTGATTATGGGTCATTTCAGATCTGTGGTGAGCTGCAGCATTCCGCTGCACACTCAATACCAGCTTGAACTTCTCCTATTCAAGGGAACAGGAGAGTTTGGGAACCATTGTGGCAAAGGGCTAAATGTGGCTGCCGTGGATCCTGGCATAGTCAAAATCAACATTGGTTCTTTTGGCCAAAACTGACCTATAACAATACCCCTAAAACGTGAACTTGGTCTACTGTGCAACTGGCTAGATGTTTAGATTTGTTTTAAAGTACAAATATTGGAACATTCCAATTGGCTGGTGATTGTCAGGAGGCCCAGTAACTCTCCCCGCAGTGTACCCTAAATTTGGAAAACATGGTTTGTGTTCAAATCGTAAAAGATTCTGTGAACACAGAACATTGGGCAGAACTCAGAACAAATAGGTGGCCATGTTTAAGCAACACTAGTGACCACTGTAAATTTTTGGAGGTCCTGTCCACCAGGACAAATAGAGAGGATGAATCTCCCCAGATATTTTAAGGAGCTGCCATTTTTATCACATGGAGGACAGCTGGGAGCTTATTTTAGATTCTTTGCACCTTCCCTTTACTGGATCTAAGTTTCTCTACATGCAATGGTACCATTCAATGCATCTGCTGAGGATCAGGGGTGTTCATTTTATTCTGATGATCAGGAGTATGTTTAATTAGTATGCAGGGAGCTTCTGGAGGTTGGAGTTAGGACCCTTTTATTATTATTATTATTATTATTATTAATATTATTAAACAGGATTTATATAGTGCCAACATATTATGCAGCGCTGTACATTAAATAGGGATTGCAAATGACAGACTAATACAGACAGTAACAGGAGGAGATCCCTGCCCCGAAGAGCTTACAATCTAGTAGGTGGGGGGACCCTTTTGTCTGAAGAATACAAATTAGGGCCCTAGCAGACTTGAGCATGCAGAACTTGTTGTTCTGCATGCTCAAGCACTTCCCAAGCACTGCCAATCCACCCCATGGGAGCAGTTGGGAACTATTTTGTGCAAGTGGTTGGCAATGTATTTTTGTGGGGTTGCAGCACAGTTCCTGTAAGACACATGTTGCTTCTGGCCTTGTAGCTGCCTACTGTCCTCTGAACTGAAATGCAACATTTTCCAAACATTGTGGTCGACTCAAAACTATTCCCAGGAGCATATAGAAGAATCCAGGAGCAGCTAACCACAGGGTTTTAAACTGCATGTCTGAAAGAGGCCAAAGTGTTCCCAAAACACAAAGGGTAATGGTGACCTGAACACTATACACAGTTAGGTGTCCTTTAGAACTTAAGCAATGCCAGAATAAAACGTTAGAAGCCGATTCACACTTCAGTGATTTAACTGCTTTGTGTTAGGACATGCCAGTATGAATGGATTGCCAGTGCACCACAATGGTTGGAAAAACATGCATGATCACTAATATATATATATTCAAGAAAGACCGAAGTTGTCAAACAAATTTACTCTCTTTTTATGAGGAAGTAAGTAAACAGGTAAACAATGGAGTAGCAGTTGATATAGTGTACTTGGACTTTGCTAAAGCATTTGACACAGTACCCCACAGACGGTTATTGTGCAAGAAAGGGCAATCTGTAAATGGATAGAGAACTGGCTTAAAGATCGCATCCAGAGAGTAATGAATGATTCATACTCTGAATGTTCTAAGGTTATTAGTGGTGTACCCCAGGGTTCAGTGTTAGGACCTTTACTGTGTAACATCTTTATAAATGATATAGAGTTTGGGATGAAAAGTACCATTTCTATGTTTTCAGATGACACCAAACTATGTAATGGAATTAAGTCCATACAGGATGTCTATAATCTACAAGCAGACCTGGATGTACTGTTTGATTGGGCAGCCAAGTGGCAAATGACATTTAATATAGATAAATGTAAAGTTATGCATTTGGGAGCTAACAACATGCATGCTTCATACTGTCTGGGGGGCATACATATGGGGGGGTCAGAAATGGAAACGGATCTGGGGGTTCTGGTAGATCATAGACTTAATACCAGCATGCAATGCCAAGCTGCAATATCTAAAGCTAGCAAAGTACTTTCTTGTAATAAAAGAGGAATAGACTGCAGAGATGGAGACATTATCCTGCCCCTGTACAAAGCATTGGTCAGACCACATCTGGAATATGCAGTCCAGTTTTGGGCACCAGTTCACAAAAAGGACATTGTGGAATTGGAGAGAGTGCAGAGAAGGGCAACTAAACTAATAAAAGGAATGGAGGAGCTCAGCTATGAGGAGAGATTAGCTGAACTGAATCTATTGAGAAGAGACGTATGAGGGGGGATATGATCACCCTGTATAAATATATAAACGGTCCTTATAGAGAACTCTCTTCCCAATTATTCACTTTGAGATCATTACAAAGAACAAGAGGGCACTCCTTGCGTCTGGAGGAAAAGAAGTTTAATCTCCGGATAAGGAAGGGATTCTTCACTGTAAGGTCTGTGAAAATGTGGAATCGGCTCCCTCAGGAAGTAGTTTCGGCAACTACTATAGATTGCTTTAAAAAAAGCTGGATGTTTTTCTAGAAGCACAGAAAATAACTGGGTATTGAGGCTTTATAAGATAACAGAGACTGTGGATCCAGGGAACATCCAATTGTCTCATGGAATCAGGATGGAATTTTTTTTCCCCTGTAAAGCAAATTGTACCCGGGTTTTTTTTGCCTTCCTCTGGACCAACTATGTCTTATAGGGTTTTATATCTGGGATCTGTTAATTTCCTTAGTGGTTGAACTTGATGGACTTATGTCTTTTTTCAACCTAACTTACTATGTAACTTCTTAACGTGTGGAAGAGCACAAAGAACTTTTAGTGCTTGGCTGGTTCTTTTGGTTTGAAGAAGCTCTTTCATGATTTTTAACGGTCAATCTTGACAAAAATCAGCCTGATTCGAAGAGTCTATAGGTGGGTAACAATGAAGTCCTGGACACCAGCCGAGAATGAGTAGAGGTGGCCTTCTTGGGTTCTTCACCAGAATGGACAAGTACTTCTCAGATGGCACCCAACACAAAGTTAGTAGTAGACTTTTTGGCCTATGCAGGTACAAATGACACCCATGGCTCAAAATTAAAAACATCTCTTGCTTTTTTGAGCTGCCTAGGTCCAGCCTAAGTGTCCATGGCCATTTGTGGGGGACCTAATCTCTGATGTTTTGGGAAACTGAACCCTCTAAACATCAGGGGGTACTGGGCCTTGGGTGGAATACTTTTTGTTCACTTGGTAGACTCCTAATTTTGAGATGATGAACTTGGTGTATGAGGGAGTTCACCTTTAAATCAGACCTATGCTCAAATACTAACATGAAGTTGCTTAAAACTTCCTTCAGTGCAGGTCACATGACAAAAATCCTAGGCATTTGGTCATATGATCTCTGTCGAAGGAATTTCTATATTTCAGATTGATTAGCCTTTCTTTTAAAGAAAGATGATGTTATCCAAAGCCTACCTATAACAAGACCCTGAGGGAGCACAGCACAGCATTTTCTCCAGGACAGGTAATTATTTTAGACTGTTTTAGCATTTGAGGGCAAGTCCACTTTAAGGAATCGATACTTTGCATGTGTAAACCTCTTGGCTTGCTACAGCCCTTTGACTACGACCTCTGTAAATGACTTCATAATATTGCTTTAATAATCAGTGTGCAGGAAAATGTGACTCCCCTCCCTGAATAAAATGGAACCAGCTTTGGCAGTATTAAGCCCATTAATCATGGGTGATTCACACAGCCTGAGTCACTTTGGGCCTGCTGGGTTGGAGAGAGATGTGGAGAACGGAGCAGATGATTCAGATGTGTGACAGATAAGAATTGTTCCTGCATTTATCGGAACTCAGAGAGATATTATAAATCTTAATTCCCTTCCTGCCGCTGCTGACTCAAAGTTTTGTGGCCAGGTTTAAAGAACCCCAAACCAATAAGCAGAAGACAATAGTGCCTTTTGGGCCGCCATGTTTGATTAGGGTTGCCATGAGTTGTTATTGTAAATGTTTCCCCTAATTATTTCCATGATCTATTGCCAGATTTGTAAAGCCACAAGAGTACAACCTGCCATGTAAGTGTTCTGCATGTTAATGTGCTGATAGTTGGGGTGAGCAGGGGATGAGCGTCTTGGCATTCCACTGCTCTTTTACTGTTCAATCACATGCTGGGGGCGGGGAGGAGACCAAGAAGTATTGCTCAGTTGCTGTAAAGAAAAGTCAGGTCATGAGCTTGGCACTGCCATCTATCCTGGCTATGAAATTTTCCGGTCAGGGTTGACATTAATACAAATCTATTGTCAGATTCTCTTACAATTAGCCATTGGTCCAAAGCGATTTGTAAAGTGTACCTGTGTGGCAGTATTAGGGCAATTAGATTGTAAGCTCCTTTGGGCACTGTACAAAACAGTAAATAAGATGTAATTAGCTCATTATTATGTCTGACCCGAATATCTTTTATATCTGTATTCCTCAAAAAGCAACCTAAATCAGTGTTTGTTGTGAATCTACGATTAAAAATAATATTACAAAATGAGTAAAAAGCCTTAATTAGGCCATGTTGGTCCTTCTTGATTTTTCAGTGTTGTCACAGCTCAGGAAAATGAGCGCACTCTCTTTTCTCGCCATCGAGACCCCTTTTCCCAAGACTGCAGGACCTCATTTGGCGACACGTCAATGAATCAAATGGGTTTCTCGGCACCTGACAGGCGGCCTATATCAAGGTCATCTCCATGACTAGAGTGAGACCACTTAGCTCACCCGTCTCCTAGCAACCACGATGGTCCACCCAGTGACAACCTACATGACAATATCTGTCCCGGAGACATGGTGGCCAGCTTTATTCACTAATCAGTGTAATTACCACGGTGTTAAGTACAGCAACCCATAGCAACCGATCCCAATTTATATTACAGATGGATTTCCTGGTTGCCATGGTTGCTGTACTTTTGCATTTTGCCAATAAGTACGAATAAGTTTATATGGGTCAAGATTAAAACGCCTCGTTTGTGTTTCAGATGTATTTTAGATGAATAGCATTTGGAAAACATTAATAATGTGAAGTAAATCTTTGTTGTTTAGGCCAATGTGAACAAGGCTTTATTTAACAGGCCTGTTATGCTGAGAATTAAGAGCACCTGTAATAGGAGAAAATTTAGTCAACGCTGAGAACATTTTAGGAAAACGCTGCATTCATTCCTTCCAGTAAATAACATGTTAATTACTGTTTTGAAGTGTTGTAGTTATGGCCTACTTTAGTAGTGCCTCCATACTCCTCAGCTGTTACCATAGCAACTCCAGCAGGCTGTGAGATAAAGATGGCTGCCTTGGCTGCCATTTAGCACTTTTGTACATCATTGTAAGGGTCACTAAACTCCTATACAACTTAATTTACTAACAAATGATTTTGGCATCCATATATTGTTTGTAAAGTTTCCTGTAACATAAAGAAGGCCAGTGTATTTTGATTAAAATACCTTAGGCGCTGTCATACCACACATTACTGGATGTTACAATTCTTAGAAATGACATAGGTGTAAGTGGGCCACACCTTGCATGTGCTTTTTTAACAAGTATTAATGCTTGGTATGACAACACCACGACAACGCAAACTGTGCTGCATTGTTTATGTTCAGTGGCACCCCCCCCCTAAATTAATCTAAATTAATGCAAAGACCAAACAAATGAATTTGCCCCTCAGCATGCTGCAGGGAATATATTTAAAAATCTGCATTGCCTTGCAATGCCCTGGAAAAAGTGAGGCGGGTATATTTTTGGGTCACTTCCAACAAGCCCTAAGGCCAGTGTTTGTCAGACTAAAGTAGGCATTAATAGGATCATAAAGTTAAAGCTAAGTTTTGGACTTCCTCTATACCCCCTTCCCACACACACCATTTTAATCATTGGAATTATACAAAAGATATCTAAATGTCCTTTTTTGCTCATCTAAAGCCATGGTTATGTTATGTTCCAGTCCTGAGTCAGGTGGTAAGGTCCTACTTTGGAGGTCCATGTTTCCAATTGCACAGATGTGGTAAATTCCCATTGGCTTACCAATGGTGGGGTCCTCTTAGGATCCAGAAGAAAGGTCAACAATGGCATCAGTATGATAGGACTATTAGGGATTGGCCTGCATATGGCATATCTGGATTGGGGTAGTTGTGTTCCCGTTGAAGAACTCGGCATTCACTTGGTCTTGGTTCACCAATCAAAAATTGAGAGGAAATCACAACTGAAACATAGAGGGTAATTTAGTAAAGGAGTGCGCTTACAAGGTGAATTATCACCTTAACAATACACTTTGCTTAGTGAATGTGATGATAGTTGACTTTGAATAGTTGAAGTCAGCAGAACATCATCCTATTTCAAGTCCAAGTAAAAGTATCCAAGTAAAATACCCCTTAAAACAGCACATATTCCTTTAGTAAATAAACCCCATAGACATCTATAAAAAAACTATCCGGTCTAAAGTTAAAAAATGATAAACTTTTAAGCCACAGCACCACTTAAGGTGAGTGATGGGAATGGTAAAGAAGTCCCCTGCAGATCTTTACTGTAAACCTTCCCAAATTCAGTCTATACAACAAATTACTGCCAAGGGATAGAAAACTGGTGCAGAATGGACAAACTTCCAAAACTGAAACATGGTTTAGTCAAATGGGGCCAACATTTTTGGATGGATGCCTCATCATCAATACCAATATATGACCAAAACTATGGGGACTTCCATGGTAACAGTTTGGTGAAGGTTCTTCTCTTTTCCAACATGACTGATCCCCTGTGTACAAAGCTAGCTTCATGAGACATGGGGTGACCAGTTTGGAAGAACTTGAGTAGCAACAATGCCCTGATATTAATCTGATATTTTCTGATCACCATTGGGTTGTACAGGAATGCCAACTGTGATCCAAGTCTTCCCACCCAAAGCCAATACCTGATCCCACAAATGTTCTTTTAGATGAATGGGCACAAATCCACGGAGAAAAAAGGAAGCTGAGTAAGTGGTGCATGAAAGTGAATGGGTTGCTTTGCTCTAAATATCAAAGACCTCATCACAGTCTCTGTAAAAAAAATGCATTATAGGTCCAATGAATTCCATTACCACTTCATTGTGTATGATTTTCTCCAACTACCTCAACTTCCTACTTTCCTGGTATTTGGTCCATTTGGTTTTGTTTTATTCCCATGCCTTCTGCCAAATAGATATTTAATATATATATATATATATTCATTTATTTAGAGAGAACAGATACCATACAATGAATGAATAGCTGAAATCATCTTCTTGACATTAGTTTTCTGTGTTTCCATTTTAGGTCCTGTAAACTCAAAACCATGCTATAAATTTATACCACTTTAAAGAGACCCTTTAATTTGAACTTTCCTCGGACCATGCTTGCACTTTTACTTTTACAATGGCTGCTTCCACAAGTCAATTCAACTGGCTGACAAAGTGAAAGAGAAATTCGGAGTCAGGGACAGACTGATGTCACTCTATAACAGGAAGTACCGAATAATTTCATGGAAGGATAACCAGGTAACTTTTTTAATGAAAACTGTAAATTTAAAAAAAATTAAAACAGCCTTTATGAATACATTGCGGTGGCAAATTGTATATGAAATTGATTAGGTTGCTTTAAAAAGATTACATTTAGAGAGGTATAAAAATCAAGAACTGCACTACTTTTTATTTTAAAGTTATTAGCATTATTGTATTCTACCAGCAAAGACATCCATTGGGCTAGTAAGGGTCTTTATGCTGACCTGCTTTTGGATGCATTGTAAAAAATAATTCTATGTAAGGTCTAGTCTGGGGTCACCTAGCTGAGGACTTCTGAACAGGTCTGATAATCCACATGGACATCATATTTATCAATGTTTCTGTCACAGTACTCAGATTGACCAAACCAGTTAACACTACAGCACATTTTTGGCATTGAATTGGACTAAATAAGGAGGTCCATTATAATACTTGTGCTGGCCAAGAACACTTTTGTGAGCTCTCTACCAACATTAACATAGTCACCAAGTCCCAGGTGCCAAAACAAAAATTGGGTTCCATTCAGCTGCCTAGTTCAAAGTAATATTTACTTTGTATAGATGGGGAGGTCTATTAAGTCAGACAGCCAATACACCCTTCGTGTAGAAAAAAGGAAAATGGAAACCTTGTGTATGCCACTCTAGTTTAGAAAAGAGTGGTGGTAATGAACAATACTGGACATCACTGGGGTATTACAAATCAGGGGCATGGATAGGGGACCATGAAAAATGTTTGCTGCTTCTTACTTGCACTAAAAGTGAACAATGACCTGTTCTATGTGATAGCAGAGAGCATAGAGAAGGGCCTCAAGGTTTTGGTGGAGTCTGTAAAACTGCAAAGTTTGTAAAAATAGTACATCTGCCTTTGACTTTAAAATAATCTGTACCCCAACCACAGTTCATTGTACAGGTAAAGTCTTCAATAAAGAAAAGTCTCAGAGAACTAATATTACCACCATTGGAATTGACACTTTTTTTGACTCCATGGGTACCATTTCCATGAAAAGTTTTGAATTAAAAACAAAGCATGTATAGCATGCAAACATTTACCATCCTCGAATATAAATAGCATAAACTGAGTCAAATACTCTAAAATTAATAACTGATAGTGTGTTTAATAATTAGCCAGATCAACCAGCAAAATAAACAATATTTTGCTGCCAGGATGCCAAAAAAAATCCACAATTCACACACCAAAAAATATCTTACAAACATATTTATATAGGGACAAAGCAAAGAAAAACAGTAGGACGGGCATGGTGAAATATACACGTCATTTCATGAAAAAAGCAGGCAGTTGGTTTATCTCAAATGCCCATTCTCTGCTTTTTTATAAATAGTCTTTTGTCAAATACCCCGACGGGGGATTAAGTGGCCAAGGCTGATTCAGTGCTTTATGTCATAAATTGCAGTGCTAGCCAGTGTCTTTTACATGAAATAGCCAATTCACAAGTCTCAATTCATTACAAATAATTGAAGTCTTTTTAGGCTCTCCTTTTGTTAAGGTTTACAGGAGAATCATTTTGCTTCTTATCCTCCTACATACATGTATTGAAAAGTCCTGCAAACTCCCGTAGAAAAGTGCATGTACTCTCATTGGAACGCTTGCTGGATCGAGGCAAGATTATGTAAGTATATACCACCATAAAACCTTTCTGAAAACCAGAGGTGCATTGAAAACATTAGCAGAAGACCACGTCCATTCAGACTTGATTTGACACTTTGATGGTCTTCACCTATTTTGCTTTCTGAAGATGAAAGCAAAGAAAACAACTGGACCCTCAACCTTCACAGCAGGTATGAAAATGCAGTTTCATAAAAAAGCCATAACCCATGAAAAATGAAATGTTCATGAAGCTGAATGTTCCCATTGGTTAAAAAGATAACACTCAGCGTGTCACTTGGCCTTCAGTTCTGCTTTAACGTGTAACTGCTATTCTTGACTGCCATGGAAAGTTTTCAGAGTGAACAAACATTTTTACCAAATCTGAATAGTTGAGAAGACCCTTTTTACTGCATAGGCATGTACGGCCAGTTAAAACTGGACCCTGAAAGGAGCATGTCCCGGATCAAAGTCTCAATTGGGGTCTTTCCTACAAGACGTACAAAGAAAAGCTGCTCTATGACCGGTGCTGAGACGATTCGCAATGAAGGAAGGCGGAGCAGAAGACGGCCAAAGCGGGTTGGTTGGTTGGGGTACTGGTTTCGGACATATTCTTCTAGGGCACATTGGGATTTTTCCTGAATGCTTTCAACGTGACCAATATCAGACAGTCCTACTGCATCTAGAAGACAAGAAAGCATAAGTTAGATATAGATTATATACTAATGTATGATTTAATTTCTTCTTTTTTTTTCAATTCTACAGAAAGTGCTTTTTTCAACCAATGTAACAATTTAAGGTAATTGGCCACTAGAGACACATAACTACTTTTAGGAGGTATTAAACTGTTAATTTTTTGGATACAGATTACTTAAAATAAATATTCACATACATTAGACAAGAAATATCTATCTTTTAGTAAATTAAAGTGAACTTCTGACATTCTTTCAAGTTCAAATAGTACAAGTTTGAAAGGGAATAAAACAATAAGATGAGATAAAACAAAATGCTCTGTTCTATCAGTATCAATCCAGAATATAGTTTATTTGTGTTCCTTATTATATACTAACATTCATTAGGGGCCATAGGGAACCCCCTTTATTAGGCAGGAATAACAAAGATTTAAAATATGGACTGGGTTTAGGATCAGAGCTACATGGACCACCTCAAAAGGAGCCTGGAATTTAGGAAGCTGCCTATTGATCTTCACGTGTTTCTAATTACAAACCATAAGGTAGCTCAGAGCACCTTTATTCACTGTACAAGTAAATAAAATATTACAGATTCTAATCCTTACTGACGGTATTGTTAAATACAAAACCAACAGAAGTTAATATTTAGACCCCTTGCTTGCTTGCGACCCCTAAATCCACCACCATGTCTCTTGTGCATGATGTCCATGGAGTCCCTTCACCATTAGGTCTGTGTAAGACCAACATAAATATCATTTTCTGCTTTCAGGATCAATGATTAACAGAGAGTTGAATCAAAGCCTAACCTAGAGGTGCTAAGTTACCTCCCATTTTACTTAAGTGTAACTACTGAACTCTGAAGTCATTGTCCTGCTTGGTATGTTACAAGTCAACACTGGCTTAGTTCACACGGTCTACACAAGGCCGGCTGTCCTTGGTACAAAGATTATACCTTAAGCCCTTTAGAGGGAAGGAATGCATTACACCCTCATTGCTATCTCTGGTGTATGGTCTGGTAACATAATTATTAACAAGAGCAGGTGGAGGGCCTGCGTCATATATGTTTATTAATTGACTCCTGCCCTTATTGCACGTCTTAAGACAGCGCACGAGTGGAGGGTGATGTTGACAGACGGCTAATCAGACTTTCCACGAAGTTGGTGTTGACTGAGCAAAGATTCTTAGATCGAGTCTCACCTCACACTTTAGACCTTGTTCTTCAACACCCTTCAGTAAGATCACATGGACATAATTGTTTGCAAGTAAATGAGTACAGTAACAGTTGTTCTAAAGTTTTATTAATTAGGTACTCTAGCAAAGCATTAGTGGATCTCAATGGCCGTGAACTAGGGTTTACTGAGGAATTGAGGTATCAGTCCACAAAGAGGGGGCAAGAATAGCAAGGTCAACAAAAAAATTAAAGTGTATCTAAATCAAAACATGATTTTGGATAATGTTTTCTCAGCAAGAGAATTTTACTTAGCTTATTAACTTTTTCATCTTCAACCATTCAATCACAAGCAAATACAATTTATGGGTATTCCTTGTAAAGTTTCACTACATTCACTTAGCTGAATAAAAATTCCCTTGCATAGTCAAGATTCAAATCAACCCCGTTACAAGGGTAAACGCCATCCTAAAAAGTTGTCTAAGAACAGGTGTCTACAAAAAGATTTCTCCTCACCTCCTTTTCAAATGACATCTAGTAACTATAGCTGGAAAAAAATACTAGTAACATTAGGGTAAATCTCAATAGCTACACTAAGTATATATATAAATATATATATATTCTATTTTTTTTTTTAAATATAATATTAATAATATAAACAAATAATAAATACAGATCCTGTAAAAGATAAATCAGAAAATGTAAATACAGAAAAACAAAAAGGAAAAAGTTGAGGTTTTTAGTGGTCTTTAGGTCTAATTTATTTCTTTTTACATAGGGTTTGTCTATTGAAAGAAAACAGTGTGGACAGATGTAGCTAGTTTTCCTCTGTTAATATTTTTATTTCAGTTCAAGAAGTGTGAAAGCACCCAGAAAAAAATAATTTATTTAATTAATTGGTTATTGATCTTATTTAAAAGTTTAAAGCATTGCAAATGTCTGCTGGTGCAATATACTGGGATTTTAGGCTTCTATAGTAGGCCTAATTTTCCTACAACATATATTATGTAGGGATAATATGAGAAAATTAGATATTAAATGATATTATAATTAACAATTTGCTTTCAATCATGTGAAGGCAGACAATATAAATACTCTTGCTATAGAATATATGGATTATGGAAAAACAAATGGTATTCATAACTTGATCCAAAGTTATAGATAAATATATCCCCACACACTTGCAACATTTAGGGCTATAACCGACATCTTGCAGGTATATAAAATAATCTAAAGAGCAAAAATGAAAAGGTTTACTGTATTTATATTTAAGTAAAAAATGGTTAAAGACAGGAGTCAAAGGATCAATAATGGGCCTGTCTCTTTTAATTTTTTTTAAGTGATTGGGATAGAAATGAATGCCGTAATTGTTGTTGATAAAAAAAAAAAAAGCCATGTCGAATTATGAAACCTCAGCGAGATAATATGATGTTACAGAATGAACAACATGACCAAATGGGCAGTGAAATGACAGATCCAATTTAATGTTGACGAATATAAGGTTAGAGTCCTAGGCTGATTTGGTAGCATTGCCCCCAATTCAATAAATGGAATAAGGATTAAAAAACAACAGAGCTGGAAAAGCACTTTATAATACTGATTAACACACCAAGCTAAACAACAGTGCCCGATGCCCAATCAAATTTTGGGATATATTTAATAGGTCATAGAGACAAAAGTATGAAATGAGTAGAGTTTTAGACACTATACTATAAGAAACATTTTAAACACTATTAATTACATAGCAAGGTTAAAAATATTATGTTTGTAAAAGGAGCACCCTAGAGGCATCCTACTTTATATGAAATTTTATGTTTTAGGTCAGCCTACAGATATAGCAGATTACTTTCCAATGGCTGCACAAAAAATCAGGGTGTATTCATTGAAGACAACAGTATGGGAAGGGACTACCGTATTATGGTAAGATTGGTTAAATGTGTGATGCCTAAATGTACGAGCCAAAAATGACATAATAAATATTGTGTACATAAGAATGCCATTTTTTTTATGCTGAAGGGCAGTAAAGACTTTCTGAATTAAGAAAAAAAAAGAAAATTGATGTATACTGCTACCAAGAAAATTCAGGTTTAATTTTTACATTGAAATATTATAATTAGGTAATTAGTGCAATATTGTTAAAAAATATTTTGCAGGAAGAATATTAAATGATCTAATTTAATTATTGTCAAAATTATTAAATTTTAAAAATATTTAATTGGACTTCATTTATTATCATATAGGTTTCTCTAAAACAGAAAGTGGGAGGAAGCGAAAATTCCCTGTAGCAAATAAAACCTCGCTTCAGCTAAAAAAATGGCTTACAATTTTATATATACTTAACATAAAACATGCTACACAATTAAATTAAAAATATAGATAAAAAAATTCTCCCTAACCCATCATATAAAAAAAATTCTCCATTACATGTGTCTGGAGAGAAAGTAGTGAGCATATTAGTCATCTTATTGTCCCAAAAAATATTAAACATAAAAATAAATAACAATTTAAACTAATAAATTAATTAATTTAAAATAACAATTAAAACTATAAAAGAGAAATCACACTATGAAGGACATGTCTAGATGACAGGTTTACATGTGTTGAAAAGAAAATGGCTCTGTAAATAACGTTTTTTCCAAGCTTGGCCTGGAGAATAGTCAACGCAGATGCCGGAGGCCTGACTGGAATGCCAACGTTCAGCACTTGTGTATAAGGGGAGCAGGTGGGCACGACTGAATTAACGGAGACACCCATCAAAACTGAGCGACTCAGCTGCGAGCCCTGAAGGTCAACTGGAAATGTCACCAGAGGGCCTCTGTATGGCTGCCTGACATTATATAGCTGACCTGCCAGGCACCCCTCTCTGCCAGCGGCCTCTTGCATGCCATAAATCATCCCCGCAGATTGTTACCGCCACATCTCAGCTATTGACACCAGTGTCTTAAACCTGACACAGGAGGGTTACTCTCCACAGTGACACGCTTCAAAACATAGCACAAGGCCTCCATTGACATTCGGAGGTAAAGGCCTCAGATTATCCACACTGGGCCTTTGTTTACTGTGATAACATGATACCTTTATGCTTGTACGTATTCTTTTTTTATCTACAGCGGTCAAATTGTAAGGTAATTTACTGCGGCTGATAAACGCGGTCGACAATATTTGTACTGGGGTTGGGAAGGTCAGAACAGGTGAAACGCTTTGCGTGCCACCGGAGTGACTGCAGTTGTCACCAAGTGGCTTTGTTATTTCCCATAAGGCAGAAGGGCAAAGTGACCCAGACATATAAAGATACGTTTCCAGGACCCGAAGAGGATCTATTTACTAGCATTGCTGAAAGGGCAAATGTTTTCAGTGAACAACAACCACGGAGCATTTATGAGTTTTTGGAACACAAGAAAATGAAAAATGACCTTTTCTTTTATGTTTTAGTTAAAGAGAAGGCAACAAAGATATGTGTTTATTTAACTCCCCCCTAGCGGTATTCCCGAGTGTGACTCGGGGTGGATTTTCCAGGCAAAAAGCCACACTCGGGGTAGCTTTTAACTAAAAAAAACCCACTTACCCTGCTCCATTGTCGTCCCCCGTAGTCCTGCTGGTCCCCGCAGGTCCTTCCTCCTTGATTTTCAGCCGGCGAGGAGAGACGTTCTCCGGGGTTTCTCGGTGACGTCGGTGCATGCATCGCTGCGGGCAGGAGGATCGGCAGGAAATTCAAATTATTTTGTATTGGATTCTATACAAAATAGTTGTATTGAGTCCAATACAATAAAATATACATATTATATATATAATTATATTATATATGCTACTATACAGATATATTACTTGTTTAAATTTTTTTTTTTTTCTAACAGATTTTTGTGTTTTGTTCTTTAAAGTTTATTATTAAATTTGTTAAATGTATTAAATATCGGTGAGTTATGCCTAAGAATTATAGCCTACAAGGAAAAATAAATTTCCATGCAAAAAATTGTACTTTTTGCATGGAAATTTGGACGGAATTAGAGTGATAGGGAGGTTAAGGTGTACATTATTCTTTGTGTTAATACATATGGGCACTTGGGGTAACTCTAGCAAAAGGAGAAGGGGACAATTTGCAGCCTAAATAAGGCAAACCATCTGCCCCTACCCTAAAGGCAGAAGAATGCTGGACTTGGTATCAACTTGGTGGTCATGGTAGAAGTATCCAGCACATTCTGGTTATCAATCTGCCAGGGTTTTAGCTTGGTCTGTAACCTTTTTAGAAAAATTTACTTTCACTTGGCCTGTTCAATTGACTGTCATAGAGAAATGGAGGATGTCTCCAAGACAAGAAGGCAGAGACAGCCATAAGCATTGCCAACTTGATAAAGGGGACATCCGTGCCCCCAAAACATCTTTTTCTTATTCTTTAGGTTTTATGTTGTACTAGCCATGCAAACACTGTCTGAATTTCCAGTCCTCCCCACATTTTTAAAAATGTGTTTTAGTCTGTATGTCTGTAAGAGACCACAATAAAAACCTGACAGTGGTTCCAATTCTTCCCAAAGCAAATAGTAATGGGCTGGAGCTGGGCTTTAAAAAATGGTTGAAAAAACTGGGCTCACAAAAAAGCCAGGTAGTTAAAACAGGTTGGCATAAGACAGTTGGCCTTGGGGGGCAGAAATTGTAAATAAAGCTTTAGGTGTACTCTATGTGTGCATCCTCTGCTACTCTACAAGGATACACTGAAAAGCTGTCAAGGTCTCAAATGAAGTAAAGCTGCTAAGGCACCAACATATTTGCAGTCTCCTCTGTCAATCAACTGTCCAGCCGATGAGATCAACCATGGATCCTCATGGTGTACACTGTCTTTCTGTATTGTATGCGCCACCTCTACCTCAAATTATGGGTCATTTTCCAAAACCTTCATCAGGTTCCATCCAATTGGCCACTCGTGTTCTCTCCTAGAAACAGCTTTTTTCTCCTTTAAAGTCCTTCCTTCTGCTTGCTAATGGTCACCCTTTACATTCTACCCTTGTAACCTGGCTTCCCTAGGTACAGCAGATAGCCACGTCTTGACTATCCCTGCACCTAAGTGCTTTCAACCTCCACTGCCACATACTCCTCCTCCCTTACTCCTGTTCTTGTGAACTTTGGCAGTTACAACATTTCTAGGCTGGGAGGTAGTGAGAGTCAGGTGACATGATTTAGAGGAATCACACACATTCCTAAACAATCACCTTCCCAATTTGTAGCCAGCCCTTGGAGACTATCAGAAATAGATAGTCTGGGCAGTGGGAAGCCTATTTTTGCTATATGGAAATATGTGCTATGTTCTGGAACTTGCAGAATTACCACCACCTTTGGATAAATCGACTTTATTGAAATAATTCATTGATTTATTAAAGATACTGGCCTTTTCATCGGACATTTGGGACTAGTAGTGGTCATATGTAACTGAATTTGCTTGATCTATTATGGAAGTCCTATTAAAATCATTGTTTGTATCAGACACATTTATTCGATTAGTGGCGTAACATTATGAATTTTTATGGTTTAACCACAGACATTAAGCATCAACTAATTTTTGATTTTATGCAATCGTGATTTTGAATTTATTACCATGCTAATCATGTTGGGAAATAATTAGCTCTTGTGCAGATTGTGAGTGCGGGGACCTGCTCTTGAATAATTAAAAAAATTGTTGGTGACCACAAATTAGCATCGGAGATTGAAAAGTATCTTGAAATTGAAAAAAATAGGACTGTTTCTGACTGTGTAGCAGAAATTGCCACTTATAAATGTGGTTACTTACCAGGTGTAAATAACGCCACAGCTTTCAAGCAGGAGTACTCAGCAGAGTCAACGTGAAGAGCCTTCAGCTTTTCTACCTGTTCCTGAAAGACCCGAATATGGTCCATGAAAGCCACCACTCTATCAGCAGACATGGGCGATGCATGGAGCCCAGCTGCAGCCAGCAAAGGCGCTACATGAAGAGGCATTGAACACTGGGCAGCGTTGAGGACAAAGAGCTCGCTCCATGTCATACGAAGAAGGGAGACCTGGTCGGACAGCTGGAAGTCAGGAAAGAAAGGTATGTTCTTGGCCCACTCAATGGCACTGAAGAGTAAGCGGGCCGCCAACTCACAGATGTTCTCAATGCCCATGATATTGTTAGGCTGCAGGCACTGGGCTCCATAGCGGGACGTTGGGTATGGCTCTGCCCGAAGGAGCAAGGAAATAAATCCTGTTAAATACGAGTGACCGTTGTATGGGTCAACGTTGTTCAGCGCATACTGGCCTGGGCTGGTCTGTGGGTGAGACATTCGTCCACGTTGAACTGCTGTGAAGGAAAAACAAAGAAAGTATCACTATTCGAGTCCAGGAGGCCTAACTTGCAAAACTAATAAGAAAGCGTATTGAAACTTCAAACACAGTAAAATTGAATTTGATAATAAACAATTTGTTTCTTAACTGGTCTATATCAACAAAAAAATACTGTAAATTGTATTGAAAACTATAGGTGAAGCTGTCCATTTTTTCCTAACATGTCTGAGTACAAATGATTATCGGCACCTAGTTGCTTTCACAAGTAACCATAAGGGACCCTAAACACAGTAACATCTCCCCCAATTAGCCGGCTCTTCAGGTGAGACTAAAGCCCATCTGTAGGCAAAAAAAGTCTACCTCACCACAGCATAACACATATAAAATTTAAATTGTTTTTAAACTTTAAATTTTACTACATTTACTGAAATATGCCTTAAAGTTCCCGTATAATGTCTAAAAAAATCTCCAAGTATTTTTGGAAATATTACACAGCTTTGTGTTCATTCTGACTGTAAACCACAGCCTCAAATGAATACCACGGCTAGCTATGCACTTCTTATGTTTAAGCTCCCACAAGCTAAATTCAGAGCTTCTGGAGAAGGTGACATTTCTCACCAGCCCATAAACCCTGAGTGTGTTTTTAAGTTCTCTACCATATGCTTAGCGTAGTGTGTACCCTGCACAAATATAATCACATGACCTCCTAAAGCCCTAGAATCCTGTGACGGGAAACAATGTCTGATTTTCCCTAATGAGCCATGACCACAGTTCCCAAAAGAAAAAACCACATCGATAATAACGGGAATACTAATATCAAGAACTTGATTTTCTGAAGATTAACATTACCTATTCCACAAATATCAGAAAAATAAAATAGTCCATTCAATGTACTACCCCTCAAAAACTAACCTAAGTCTTGAAATGTAGATAAAGCTTATGTTATCATGTTTAGTCATCTTAGTCCCATTAGGTCAATTTTGTCTAACTGGCACCCCAACACATTGTACAGCAAAATAGAATACACAAAACAAGTCACATGTTTTTTTCATCTTCATGAATGAATGGGCTACCTAAATGTAACATTGGATAATGAATGCTGTGTGTGTGCATTAACACAATGGAACCCAGAGGTTTGAAAGGCCCTTTTAGCCTATACCCAATAGAAGCCATGGTTTTCCACTTATGAAGGCCAACACACCTGAAACTGTTGTATTCAGTTTGTAACCAATAACATGAGTTATTAAATAATGTGTGTGTGTGCATTACCACAATGGAACACTAAAGTTCGAAAGGGCCCAGAACCCATACCCAATGGAAGCCATGCTCTTCCACTGATGATGGCCAACACACCTGAAACAGTTATAATCAGTTTGGAACCAATGGCTTTATAATATTAGACAGTGTCTAGCTATATATCAGCAGTTCTAGATGTTTCTAGATATAGTTAGTAAATAGGGAGAATGGAATGATCTATATGGCAAACCTACTATCTTTTTTCTTTCTTTTTCTTTCTATTTCTTTTAGGAAGGTCGCTTTGTAGTCAAGAAACAAAGGGAGGCCCATGTCTAAATGTGAGAAATCATTGTCTATAAGATCTGAAATTTTCAAATCTTGCCTGAAGTTGATTTTTGCTTATGGAAGAACAACTGCTACTTTTTTTAGCACTTTCAACCACAAAGCTGTGATGGCATTTAAAGTCTCATGCATGACATATACACTTACACAATACTACAGACCTCGGTAGTACAAATTACTCTAGAGGAAAGTTGTAATACAAGTTGTGAAATAATAATGAACTTTTGAGATTTGGAGACACTTAGGAGAACACTAAGCCCATTATGTATTCCCACTGAACGCCTTTTTTTAACTGGCTCCCAATGTTTGGCTATACTGGGTAGGTCCCCATTTAGGTATGTATGTTGTTGGGCAAGAGGCATTAAAATAAGTCCCTGCATGGTAGTAAATTGCTTTAAAGTCTACCTGAACTCTTGATGTCTTTTTAAAACAGTTATAGAATACCAGTGTAAAAAATGTATATATATATATATATATATATATATATATATTGTATACAAAATAATAATATAAAAGTAATTATAAGTCAAACTATTATAGTTTATTTATTATTTTAAAAAACATAAAACTCCAAGGGATCATTCCTACAGCAGAGAACACACACATTTTCTTTTGTGTAAAGAAAGTTACATTCTATGAGAAAATGGTATGCTCTGCACCATGACAGGTCTATGTGAAGAGCCAAAGATTCCAAACCATCTTGCGAACATCTTTTTGTGTGTGTGTCTCAATTGCCATCTGGAATCTCAAAATCTTTACAATTATCAAACAAATGTTTATTAAACTCAGTTAATAAATAAATATATATATATATATATATATTATATTATAT
>NC_092869.1:6706237-6711561 GCF_032062135.1 Pyxicephalus adspersus
ATATATATATATATATATATATATATATATATATATATATTAGTATTTTAAATACCACAAGAATTTAGGTCCTTCCGTTGTCCAATCAGCACGTAGAAGGTTGGTCTTGACCAGTTTTGGACAACAACCAGTCTGCCAGGGGTGTCTTTTATCACATAACTGGCCCATCAAAATTAAAAATCTTTTTGACAGGTAAATTTGTCTTCATACATTTTTTTCAAATGTGCTTAACTAACTTAATTTTTTTTTTATAAAAGTGTATGAAAATATATATTTTTTAAAATGTGATTTTAGAATGGCGCTGAGACCACATAAGGATCTAGGGGGGTCACAATAAAAGAAACAAAAGACAGAATAAAACCTGTTTGAAGCAAATCCCATTTATAGCACTTGGGGAGCCTGAACCATTACCATAATGGATACTTGGTTTTAAGTGCAGACTGCACATCTGCTCTGCAATCTAGTTACAGAGGCAAATTGATCATAATTTTGCAACATGTCATAACAAGAAAAGGGGACTTGGGAAATAACCCTTTGGGTCACTAGCCTAACTGGGAGCGGAGTAGTAATTAACCCCTTCATCTCACAATGCTTTGTACTTCACAGCCAGGCCCTAGGCCGCCCAATGACGTTCTAACAGGCTGGCCAGATTTATTGGTGATTCCTCAGTTGTTTCGAAAAAGTTTTCTCCGTCAATGCAAAAAAAAAAAAACACTTTCTCTGCCCACAATAATTTACAAAATTCAAATGTAGTTATAAAAAAACAAAAGGAATCTACAAAGGGAACTGATGTATTTTATTAGATTCCTCCCTTTACAGAAAAATAAAGCTCAACGTTTTTATATTTAATGTCAACTTATTGTACAAGGAACATGCAAACTGATGTCTCCGCTAACATCATTCAGATACACATAGGCCAGTGTTGGTATAAAACCAAACCAATGAATCTACCAGTATAATTTTGGAGAGTTGGAGTAAACCCACATAAACATAAGGACATACAAACCACATGCAGATAACTTCCCTGATAGGAGCTAAACATGGAATTATTATTATTATTATTAAGCAGGATTTATATAGCGTCAACATATTACGAAGCGCTGTACATTAAATAGGGGTAGAAAATGACAGACAGATACAAATAGTGACACAGGAGTAGGAGAGCACCCTGCCCCAAAGAGCTTACAATCTAGGAGGTGGGGGAAGTATCACACATCAGGAGATAGGCATCCAAAGTGTTAATAAGCAAGCTAATGTGCTGCCCCATTTTTCTAAAATATCCAACAAGAAAGAGCTGCATTAATATCCATAATACTGGCATTAATAGGCCGTGGATTATCCTTTCATCAATACAAAGATACAAATTAAACACTAATATTTGTTACAATGCCACAACCAACTAGCAATTTAATGCTAAAATGCAAATCCCTAAGAGCTCGGAGAGAATAAACTGCAATAATTGTGTTAGGGCCACTATCCCCCCATCCATGGTGTCCCCGGCTAGAAACATGTTCTTCAAGGTAAATCAGCCTCATCCACTGATATAAAATGCTAATTTTCCCCCAGAGGTCAAGTGAACTGAATATATTAGTCACTCATTGAGCTGATGAGCTGTTAGCAAATGGTTTAACCCACCGGCTGCCATACTTGCCGGGAAAGTGTTACCTATTATTATTATTACACAGTATTTATATAGCGCCATCATATTACGCAGCACTGTACAAAGTTCATAGTCATGTCACTAGCTGTCCCTCAAAGGAGCTCACAATCTAATGTCCCTACTATAGTCATATGTCATTAACACAGGCTAAGGACAAATTTTGGGGGAAGCCAATTAACTTAGCTGCATGTTTTTGGAATTTGGGGAAGAAACCTAAGCACCCGGAGGAAACCCACACAAATGCAGGGAGAACCTGCAAACTCCATGCAGATATTGTCCTGGCCAAGATTCAAACCAGGGACCCAGTGCTGCTCTCAGGGGAAAATCTTGGGAGCATAGAAAAGGACTTTTTGAAGATTCTTCAGGAAAGTTCATAGGACATCATCAATCTTAAGGTTTCCCAGCAATCTGAAATGTTTTTACTTTGATAATAATTCAGAATGTCCTTCCCATGCTATAAATGAACTTATAACTGTTGTTGTAGGGGTTGGGACAAAGTCCCACCAAAAGCATGACTAAGGAGGTCACATTTTTGGCAAAATTGAAAAAGTGGTCATTGGTGGAAGAGCGTAACCTTCAAGCAATAAATTGACTAGGTCATCTGATGGTTAAGCTTGTCGTGAGAAGTTCGGATGTCTACAAAGCCACCCATGGTCTTTTATATATTTACACCAATCATTTTAAATTATGAGCAGATCCTCTAGATCCAAAATTCCCAGCTATATCTTTACAGTGTTTCTAAAGCTAAACAATTTGTTTTTATAGTTTTAGATAGAGTGTGGCAGATCTGGAACCCCAGTCAAATCTGTATCGCTGCTAGGGAGATTCACCCTTCCCATAGTCTTGGTGGCCATTGTCACTAGATCTGCAACAAATCCAGGATTTGGAACCTAACCAATTGTATTTAGGTCCCCTGGGCACAAAGCACCTATAGTTTGATGAGCTTTGTGAGTCCTGACCTCAATCCTACTGAAGACCTTAGCATTGGAATGAAGATTACGAGAAAGGTCTTCTCAGGTACCTGACCACATAAATGTTTTTTTGGGCACCAGTTCATACGGATAGACTCCAAAATATTGTGTCTGCCCCAGAAGTGATGGGGATGTAAAGTCAAAAAGGGGGAAAGAGAGAACATCTCCATAGTTAGGACTATAGTTTTGGATTTGGATGTCCAGAAAACTCTTATAGGTGCCCATATGGTGTATAGATTTAGTCATATCTGTAGGTTTGCAGCCTTAATAGGTGATTTCATATTCAGGCACTGCTTCCTACTTTGCAAGTGTTAAGCATTATTTTAATTTAACGGACCTGTGTTAACCCATAATACCAAATCGTAATCAAAGCAATTAAAAAAATAGAAAATTGCTTTGCTTTGCTTTGATATTAAATACACCTTTAAAGAACTAAGAGATGGATGCACTGTACTGATTAGAGTTAATCTTTTAAACACATATATGGACCTGTCCTACATGCCAACTGGTTTGCATTTCTGACTATATAGTTTTATTATTACTACACAGTATTTATATAGCGCCAACATATTAGGCAGCGCTGCACAAAGTCCATAGTCATATCACTAGCTGTCCCTCAATGGGACTCACAATCTAATGTCCCTACCATAGTCATATGTCATTAATACAGTCTAAGGTCAATTTTGGGGGGGAAGCCAAAAAAACAAACTGCATGTTTTTGAAATGTGGGAGGAAACCCATGCAAACACAGGGAGAACCTGCAAACTCCATGCAGATAAGTGTCCTGGCCGAGACTCAAACCTGGGACTTAGCACTGCAAGGGGCCATAGTGCTAACCTCTGAGCCACCATGCTGCCCAAAACCTAATGTATACAACCCTAATGGACAGCTGAGCCAAATTGGTGACTTTTCTCTATTGTCTGTAACCAATACACCTTGCTACCTTTCTGCTCCCAGCCAATGATTGGACAGTGAAGGAACAGTGGAATGGTAATCTCATTCTCCTGCTGTTCTCTCCTAATGGTAGAACATATTGTACTGTGCATGAGATAACATTGTTATCATAGCTGATATCAAATAAGATTCAAGCACTTAACTTAGTGACATGTTTTCTTATTTTATTAATTATGTACATGACTGGGTGGTCAAAGTGAAAATAAATTAGCTTTTAACATGATTGGATAAATAAATGATAATTCACACAATTTATTGTGTAGGACACTCAATGTATTTAGTAAATCAGCCTCCCTATCTCAACCTGGATGAAATGTAGTTTGCTCTGAAGAATACATTTTGATTTTTTTTATATATATTTTTTTTTTAATAAATAAAATACTTGTCTACATCTTTCTGCTAACACGCACTATGGGTGCACACTGTTTATCATAGTGGGTTTCCTTATGACAAAAGTGAACTAAGTCTTCATAATGTCTTGCAATCGCCACTTGTTACTTTTCCAATGAAAAGTTGTGGCAGGGTGATAACACAACAGATACAGATTGTTTTATCAACCTATAACAAGAGGTGCCAGAAGAAGAGACCCAGGTATTATAAAAAAAGCTGCAGATAAATATAAATCTATATATATATTGAAATGCTTTTTGAAATGGCATTGATGAATATTGAAGACTATGGGCTCAATTTATTGAAGCATGGAATCTGATATTCTCACAAAACATTCCCTGTTAGAAATTGACTACTACTAATAAAACACACGGATCTGGAAGATTCCCACCAGGGAATGTCTGATTTCCTGTTTTATAAATACACTTCTATATAAAACTGTAAATGAGTTGACATATACATTACAAAACAAGATCATGGGTGCAAACCTATCCTGCCTGCAGTAGCTAATGTAAAATTCTCTAATTTAGTACAATAGTAAAAATAAAGAAAAACAAGCATGTAAAATATACAAGTCACATAAAAAATAGGTGCAGTAATAACCTCATATATCTGCTTACTAAAAACAACAATACTTTCAAATAAAGGGGTATTTGCAAAAATAGTTTTGTCTTTAATGTAGTTCTAACCATTAATGATTAAAAATGCAAACTGAAATAAATGTGAAATCTGTATTAGCATTTGTTGTGTTGATGACATTCCACCACCGATCAAATAAAGACAATATTAAAAAAAAACTTGACTGTTTCCTCTTTTATTTCAGTCCTGGGCAAGTTCCCCATCCCTTGCTGCTTAGGAATTTAGCTCCGTACTGTAGATTCTATTGTGACATTTTGACAAGCTCTTTAGAAATCCGTGTTAAGCTCTATACAATTGTGCGAGTCTAAGTGAGTACCTAATGTCTCATTCATCTGTTGACATATGCAGTGAGATTCCTCCTAATACAGCGGGGGAGGGACCTTTACTTTGCTCAGCTACATAGGTGCATTGTGTAGTTTTGTGATAAATCAAGAATAAAAAAAAAAAGCTTCAATTTATATTTTTCCTAAAAAAGGAAAAAGAATTAAAGTAGATTTGTATTACCCTTTATAGTTACAGCTTTGATATGGGGTAGCTAACATTTTCATGTTCTTAGAATTCTTTTTGACCCATTTGAGTTAACCATGAGAATTATAAGTTAGCAATTAATGTTTGTGTTCTATAATATAAATGTCAAATATGTTATATAATATAAATGTAAAATGTATCTTTTTTTTAATTTATACTTTTATATTATATTATACATATAT
>NC_092869.1:6713530-6722559 GCF_032062135.1 Pyxicephalus adspersus
TAAAGGGAAAGTGTATAATGTTCAAGTAAAAAAAAATGATAATGAAAATCTTTGGCCTAATTTAAAAAACACGTGTATGACACCTACCACGTGAGCCCCGGGATATTTTTACAAACATAACATTGAGCCAGTAGCAACATAGTCGTCTTATACACTCAGCGATGTTGGAATTTCCCCAGCAGTATTTTTTTTTAAGACTGATGCGGTGGGAGATCTTTTAAACATCTGAGCTTCCCAGGGATTTTGACGTTATCAGCAGAGGAACCACACAGAGCAAAACATAGGTGGTCAGTCTAGCAAAAAGCTTGCGTCTAAATGTAAATGAAGCCTTTCTTCTGTCGTAGTGACCCACAATGCATTGCTGGAAACAAACACAAACACAAAATCCTGCAAACCCCATGGAGTATAACTAAAGGCATAACAAGGTAATGTAACACTATGGGAATTTACATGAGGAAAAACTAAAATATATACAGAGCATTACGGTTATCTATGTAGTCCTAAAAGTTTAGGATTGTTAACTTTGCAACCAAACCAGTTTTAGGTTTTAAGTCAACGCTTCAAGCAAAACATTTTGGGATCTGTTTATAAATATTGGTAACCAAGGTTCGTAGCTAGCAATGCCATGTTTCTCAAGTTGCAAACATACGTAAAATTTCTGATAATGGAAACAATCTTTCCGTAAAAATTTCCATTGATAGTAGAACAAATGCTGTTCAATTTTATGTGGAGGAGGAGCGGGAGGTACCCCGCTGCGTCCTCCTCCATTGGAAATGACAGTGGTCATCCCTGGTCAGTTGTTTAGTAAACTGGCACTTGCTAAACGTAGTTGTATGACCGCTGTACACACACACTAGACAATTATCAATTGTGTGTACATAGCTTAACTTTTTTATATGTTTATCAATGCAGATTACTGTTATATATGGTCAATAAAATGGAGGAATGGTGTGAAACAAGAATTGATGTTAATAGTACAATACTATCTCCATCATTACCATACCTTATATCTTTAAGGGCGCCAAAACTAAGGACTTCTGATTACATAATTACCAAAAAAAAAACATATGATCTAGCCCTTAATCAATCTTCTGAATATTAAATAAAAAGTTATCATCACTGTGTTTAAATCAATAACTGTACATTTTTGTAAAAAAGACACATGGTTACATGGTTCAGAAAAAAAAATATTAAAAATTGTAGTGTTCTATCACATTAGTGGGCAGTGGAGAAATATCTCATTTTATTTGTGGTCAATGAAGAAGAACCCTCTTGTTAGTCTTTGGAAAATGGCATCATTATACTGGTGGTCAATGGTAAAAATGCTAACCATTAGGAAGAATGCCCCTTTTACTGGTGGCCACTGTCATTGGAAAGAATGTTACTAACATTGGAAGGTATGTCTCTTACATTGGTGATCAGTGGAAAGAATGTCCCCTATGTTGGTGATCATAGGAAAGAATGCCTCTTACATTGGTGGTAAGTGGAAAAAATTCTCCTTACATTGGTGATCAGTGTCGAGAATGCCCCATACGTTGGTGGTCACTGCTAAGAATGCCCCAACGATTGCTGAAGCCAGTGGTTATATATCTGAGAGTCAGAAATTGCTCTGATGATCACACTGGTAATCAATTGTATGAATGTCCCCTATGTTGGTAGTCAGTTGCAAGAATGCCCCTTACATTGGTGGTCAATGGGAAGAATACCCCTTACATTGGTGGTCAATGGGAAGAATGCCCCTTACATTGGTGGTCAATGGGAAGAATGCCCCTTACATAGGTGATCAGTGGGAAGAATGCCCTTACATTGGTGGTCAATGGGAAGAATGCCCCTTACATTGGTGGTCAATGGGAAGAATGTCCCTTACATTGGTGGTCAATGGGAAGAATGCCCCTTACATTGGTGGTCAATGGGAAGAATGCCCCTTACATTGGTGATCAGTGGGAAGAATGCCCCTTACATTGGTGGTCAATGGGAAGAATGTCCCTTACATTGGTGGTCAATAGGAAGAATGCCCCTTACATTGGTGGTCAATGGGAAGAATGCCCCTTACATTGGTGGTCACTGATATGATTGCCCCAATGGTTACTGAAGTCAGTGATTACCTAATGATAATCAGAAGTTGCTCATTGCATAAGGAACCCCAAGCAACCTCTGGAGCAACCCTGGTTAGGAAGGGCTGTACTAAACTATGAGAAAAATCACACCAAACCAATACAGCCTGCACTCCTTTAGTAAACAAAACCCAATATTTCAACTAAGTCCTGTAAAAAAAAACAAGTATTTTTATCATAATTAATACGGTCTTTAAAATATATAAAATAAATTGTATTTCATCCACATTATTTTAGATTAGTGAATCAGATGAATCTATGGTCAGATCATTCCCCGTTATAGGAGGAAAAATCTTGTTTTTTCCCTGCACATAATCGGGTATTTAAAATGAACAAAGATTCACCCTATTTACTAATGAGCATGGCCAACATATACTCTGCTTAGTGAATGGACTCTACCCCTTTCATGAATATACCCCAATATTTCATTTAAGATATTCTAACATGAATTCACAATTAACGTGACAAGTTATTTATTATTTAGATTTTTTTGCTGGCTTTTATCCATGAAATGTTCTTCCATTAGTTTAATTCAGATTCCTTATTCAGTTTTAAAGTGATCATAATCCGATCAATAGTACGTTGCTTCATGGCGTTGTAATTTCATTCAATAAATGTTACATGCCATTGTTCTAAATTAAAAATAAAATTTAAAAAGATAGAAATGGAAAAAGAAAAGAAAATGAAAAAGAGAAGAAAAAGACAGAAATAGATACACTGACACTGACAAGGGGGGTGAGCACATTCTTCTCCTAGCCCAGTAAACCTGTGCGCACTTTAAACACCCAATCACATGCTGAGGAATTACCCAAAAAAAGAATTTCCTCTGCCCATGATTGGATGATTGGAGTGAATACAGCTTCAGTGATCTGTAGTGAAAAATATACTCCTCCAGTCCATCAACCCTGATATATCTCTTCCCTGAACAGAAAGTGGATGGATGGTGCTTTTGGACAGTTAATGAATCAGTATAAAATATAAAACCTATAATCATTTTTTCTTTTAGATAGATCTGAGAAGGAGCAGATCTGGAGCGTATGTAAGTAAAGCTGAGGAAGGATCCGCTGGGGAACGAGGCACACAGAGAACTTTCCTGATATCGGCTCTTGGAATGATAATCAGACTTTTCATGTACAGACACAGGGGATACATGTTAGATTAGATGCGTGTATGACTTATTCATTGACTGGCAGCTCTGAATGTAACGCACTCCAAGAAAATGACACAGAAGCTGGGGAACACATAGGAAAATATAGGAACATGGACTATTTGTAAAACTCAGTGTCCACATACTCTTGTCCTTAATTATTATTATTATTATTGTAAAAATGTGATACAAGTCTATCTTCATACTATAGGTTATTTACTTCTATATTCAGAACATAAAAACCTACCTTGTCTATTGCTTAGAAATCAATTCATGATCTATTTATTTCATATAATCATTAATGTCATGTGTCTTTTACAAGACTATCTACAACTATAGACTTTCTACATCTATATACAAGACATATCTATCCTTCACATATCTGCTATGTCCACTGCTTGGCCATCTATACTGATTTGTTATTAAGACAAGACTATCTATAAACTATATATTTTCTTCATTTATATACAAGACCTATCTATACTTTCTATATATGTCTTGCTGCCTTGTTTATCACTTATTTGTCTACTTTGATCTATAGATCTAGCTATATAAATATCTATCTATCTTAATATCTATTTAATTTATACATTGAAAATCATCTAATAAATACAAGACTATCTATAGACTACATATAGGCTTTGTACATCTATATACAAGACATATCTATCCTTCACATATCTGCTATGTCCACTGCTTGGCCATCTATACAGATCTAAGTTATTAAGACAAGACTATCTATAAACTATATACTTTCTTCATTTATATACAAGACCTATCTATACTTTCTATATATGTCTCGCTGCCTTGTTTATTACTTATTTGTCTACTTTGATCTATCTGTATAAATATCCATCTATCTAAATATCTATTTAATTTATGCATTGAAAATCATCTAATAAATACAAGACTATCTACAGACTACATATAGGCAGCTGTATACAAGACCCCCTTATCCTTCCCATATCAGCTATGTCCACTTTTTGTCTATCTATCTATCTATCTATCTATCTATCTATCTATCTATCTATCTATCTATCTCACATATGCAATTCAAATTACAAAACTATCTACAAACTATATACAAGACATATCTATACTCTTTAAATTTGGCTCTCAACCTTGTCAAATATTTATCCATCTATTTTGATCTTTTTTATATATTGTATATATGCCTTGAAAGTCGTCTATCTAATACGAGACTATAGACTATAGATTTTCTATTTCTTTATACAAGATGTGTCTACATTTTCAATATATATAAATATCTCTTTGCGTATCTGCCTTGTCTATTTATTTTGATCTATCTCCTTTTCTATTTCATACATGCCTTAATGTCATCTTTTTAATTCAAGACTACACCTATGTACAGGTCTTGGCCATCCTATATTGTGCCTTGTGCACTGATTGTCCATCTATCCATTGATTGATTTACCTATCTATCTCATAAATACCTCTCATGTAATTTATAATACAAGACTATCCATAAACTTTACAATCTACTTCCATATGACATACATATCCGTACTTCCTACATAAGTCTTCTTTTTTTTTAAACATGATCTATTAAGTCTTGTCTCTCCATCAGTTTTTGATGTCATCAATGTGTCCATCAATTATCATCAACATTTTTTAAACTATTTCTATTTCTCCCATCTATCCACTCTCTTTCAATTTTATATTAATAGTAAATTAAAAAATGTGCGCAGACATTTTTTTTTATTTCATACAATTTATATTCTTTGTTGTTTTACATGACAATTGGGGTAGAAAAAAAAGTCCACTACTAAGTAGCTTTAGGAATATTAGCTATACTATATTTATATGTAGCTATTACTATAACTTGAGCCATGGGTAGGTGAGATTTCCCTGGGGCGAGATGCGGGCACTCAGCAAGACACGAGTCACAATTCATTTCTGCCTTGTTACAGCGCAGATTTATAGACCATCCAAACAGAAACGTATGTTAATGTATTGCTGGTTCCACCATCCCTGCCTGTCTGTGTACACTATGCAGTCAGTATGTTTATCATGAAAGCACATCGCTTGCTGATAAACTGGAGGAATGCTGCCTGGCCAGCTGACAACTACAGCCATTCTTTGTTGTTAAACACAGTTTTACTTTTAATCCTCCCCTATAATATATCCTGTCCTCCCACCCAATGCACACACATGGCATTCTACTGTCCTCCCATGATCCAAAAACATACTGCTAGGTAGCCTGGCTTCCACCCAAATTGTCCCCAGTGTGTGAATACAAGCGTATGATATTAGATTGTAAGCTCCTTCGATGGCGTGGCGAATAACTCAACATTTTCTGTAAAAATTCAGCATACATTTATATACATTTTAAAAATATTTTCTAGTGCAAAAATATGTAATACAAGCTATACATGAACTGGAAAAATATGTTCCTTGTTTTTAGTATATTTGTATAAGTATATGGCATATTCTTAGAGGAATCACTATATTTTATTTAAGCTCAGGCAAAATATTTCTATTGTTGTTATTTGAAGTTAGTAATAAAGAAAATATATGGTAATGTAAAAAAAAGAAACACATAATGTTCCATTTTAAAGTATAACAGCTTAAATTAGTAAAGAGTGCATATAAAATATATAAAAGCACAATCATGAGCATGGTATATCAATAAAATATATTGTATTATAATAAATAATATTAATAAAAATAAAAACTACTTTATGGTATATACTTCACCCTATCCCTGGACCACAAATGTCTAAATATTTAAAACAAATAAAAAATAATTCACAACACAAAAGACAGCAATCTAAAAAAAACAAATAATTTGCTGCAAATTGCTAACAAAATATTGATATTAATTAATTCATTCCAAATGTAATTAGTAATTTTAAAATTGAGAAGTACTTGTAAAAATAATTTAAATCTGGACCCTTTTCTTTCTTGTAATATTTATTTTTTTTGCCCTTTTTTATTAACCACACCAATTTTATAACAATTTATTTTTACTGCCTTGCATAGATTTTTTTTAATTATATTTTGTCTTTTTGTTTTATATTTTTTAATTTAACTACAAACAAGTTTTTTTTTGTTTTTACAAAGTTGCATTCAAGTGTTTGTAGGAATTATGTAATATTATATAGATGAATGTCATTATTTTTGTGTAGTATCTCTGATTGTTACTGTAATATTATTCTATATTCTTTTTAATTATTTTCACATTAGATTAATCTAACACAAATGTGTACAAGAGATATAAATATAGGCAGAACTGTTCTTAATTACTCACAGCTTCATGGAAATATTGCAATACATAAAATACGATTTCATAATTAGCATTCTTATCATTTCCAGCAGCAGCAATTTATTATAAACGAGGCGCCATTAACCTTGTGACACATGGAAGTGAAATACTTTTTATGCAATCTCTTTTTTTATGTTCTTTAAGGCATTGCCACCCATCAGGAAACTTTAATGGCAGAATTATCTGGATCATTACTGAAGTGTCTGGTTTTCTGCAAAGTTTCTTGTAAACAGTTTTCTGTCCTTTTTTACAAATCATTTGACACACAACCCAATGACAACATTCTAACATTTAATTTCAGATTTAGGATATGATATAAAAAGTTGAACCAGTGTGCATTCTCTGGAAAATGATGGAAAAAAAATTCAGGTTATTTTGTCCAAATTTTTGAAATTGGTTTAAAAAAAAAAATGGTGACATTGCTAAAGAGGTGCTGCGATTTTACCCCTTTGGGGTTGCGTAGATACATACTGTTTTTTTTTCTTAGGTGGTAGTGATATAGTGAATGACAATTGTGTATCTATGAGGGTAAGACATTGGCAGAACTGGACCATGCTCACATGAATTTGAATGGCTGGCAGGGCTTTTTTTTTTAATCAATCAAACATACTTTGCACATGCTTAGAAAGTACCAATATGTTATCCATGTTAATCCATAGCTTAGTATAATTTTTGGATTATTGTATGAGCTTTAGGAACATGCTAATTGAAGCTGCTCCCAATGCCTAGGGTTATGTCAAAACCAAAACATGGGGTTTTGGAAACTGATTATAAATTGCAATATTGTAAAATAAATTTATGCTTTTAATTGTTAAGGAGGTATACTCAGCCATAATCCCACCAAACCAGGTTTTAAAAAAAATAAAATTAAATTAAATTAAAAATAATATACACATTAAAATATAATAAAAAATACCTAAAAAAAAAAAGTTGAAAAATTGAGCATTTCTTTGTATGCCTTAAACTTGAATATTATTGAGGTGGTACCACCACTTGTGCCAAGACTCACCTTCCCTCCTCATGCCAACCTTGAGGCACTTCTTCAATCGGCAATACTGGCACTGGTTCCTATGGTGCTGGTCTATCGGACAGTCTCTGCTGCCCCTACAAGTGTAGGTGAGGTTCCTTCTCACTGATCTTTTAAAGAAACTCTTGCAACCTTCGCAGGTGAACTGCCCATAGTGCTTGCCGCTCGACTTGTCCCCACACACCATGCAGTCCACATTGGGCACCCCCTTGTCGCCGGAATGCGTAGCGTCCTGACCCTTAGGGGTGCTGGGCGTCTGAGGCGTACCCCCCGGGTCCTGGTTGCATAGTCCTGGGGGGTTGCTCACCTGGGAGCCCGGCACTCCCGTCAGGTCTTCCTGCCAGGGATTAACTACCATGGCCATAATACAGTGTCAAAAATCAGAGATCCACCGCTCCCGAGAAGACAAGCGCGTCCGCCAACCGCGATAAAATCGCTAGACTCGGTCAACCGCCTGACGGGTTTAAGAGTAAAGAAAATCCTCTCTTAATCCAATGACCGGCGTGGCCAGAGTCCAAATAACCCTCCAAGCAAACAGGAAGACCAGAGTGAATGAAATCCTCCTTCAGGCAGATGTGGGAGGGAGAATCAAGCAACCAATGCACTCAGGTCCATGTGCTGCAGAATCTTCCTGACCCAAAGGAAAATCCACTTCTACCTACAAGAAATCAGGGGAACCATTAAAAACATATCACACCAATGACAACATGCAACATTTCACAGACTCCCTGACAATTACATTGCAAACATTTCTACAAATGAATAAATGAGTTCACTTTGCAACATATTATGAATGAATTGCCCTTTGCATACCCCAAGCACATAATGCCAGCAGAATAAATTGCATTTTACATGTAATGGTTCTCATGCCCCTAATTGCTAATTATTGCAACTTTGCTGTGCAGGATTGGCATTGCCAAAGGAAGACATGCTGGTTTGGAGACTTACTGGAAGAGGCGCCTGTTTAAATGGATTCCATGGAGGTTGCTGTAGGGGGACAGAGCTGCAGCCCAGGCTGGTGAATGGAGGGGAAGTTTGAAAAGTGACACAGATTCGCTCTTGCGGACACACAGCCCCTTCCCTGGCACTGCTGCGAATCTTCCCCCAGCCAGAGTGGCCGCACCGCACCGCGCACACCAATTCTCATTTACACTGTGACCATGGAGATCTCCTAATTAGGGCAGGCGAGCCATATATGGCAAGAGCTATGACTTCACAGGGCAACCGAGTGAGCGTTCTGATTGGATGCTGGCTTCATGGGCTGGCAGAAGCAGGGAGAGTGGAAAGGGGAGGGGGGACAGAGGGGGATTGCTTGCTGCTGCCTGGGCTCTGTATTGCTGCTGCTCTGCTCCCATCACCTGCTAGGGGGCGCCACTGCAAGAGACACAAACTATACAACATAACCCAACACTGCAAGAGACTGTACAGGGTATAAACCCAATCTACAGGATAGAT
>NC_092869.1:6724097-6778498 GCF_032062135.1 Pyxicephalus adspersus
GATAGATAGATAGATAGATAGATAGATAGATAGATAGATAGATAGATAGATAGATAGATAGATAATGTTGCTGTGTAATGATTGGTTGTCTCCCCCTGGCTGGGCTCACATTGCTGATTGGATGATGTTGTAGAACTTCTTCTAATGAACGCTTACCATTGGATAGAATGAGTTCTGTGTTTGAGCATTGGTCAGGACCTTTGATTTGTATTGATTTGTATTGGGGACACTGGTGAAATGTTTTTTAGTATTTGCAGGAGATTTGTTTTCTTACAGGAGCCGCTCTGCTGAGCTTTTGGTTTTATAGCCACATCTCAAAGCTGCTGATTTCCTGCAGACTTCTTGCAGCCATTTCCTATACATGAGCTCCAGCAATGGCTGCATGACATTTCTCAGGGTGGAATTCCTGATGGTGACAATAGTGAACCATACCTGTGCAATGAGTGCTGAAATTTGGGCTAAAGTTGAGTTATTTGGAGTTTGGTATTTTTTAAAGCCCAACTCTTATGCTTCAGATGCTGCATGGAAGGGTTAGAAGCTCTGTCAGGACTTACCTGTCATCTCCGTTCCTATTGGGTGATCCAGTCTTTTAGCTTCCTGTTAGAAGAGGGGACACAGAAAAATAAATAAAATGAATACATTTAGGTGGGGTGAAGGAACAAAACTTTCACTGCTGTCCTGCTGACAACCTATTTCTTGTACGAGGCAAACCAGGACAGGAAGTGCATGCAAATCTCATTTATGGGGGGTCACAGGAAAAAAAGAAAACTGATCCCTTTTTCCCTCCAATAGGTAAAGTTTGGCTTTCAAACCAAAAAACACGAAATGTTTCATTTAAATAGGTATCCCAAGAGCCACAAGGAAATTATTCCCCTTTGTGATCATCAAATGCCTTCACAAACCCAGATTTTACATTGTAAATGTGGCTGTACCATGTACTGTGAAGAGAGCAGAGCTGTAGGAGGGGCCTGGTAAACCCACCCACTACAGGCTGCCTGCCAGAAAATAGCAGAGGGCGGAGACAAGACCAGTCACCTTAAACAAAGACAGAGAGCAGCAGTGATTGGTCTTTATTACAGGAAGTTCAGATCTGGGGGAACTGAGAAAATGTTTTTTTTGGGATGGGTCCACTGGAACGGTAATGGTGGGGGTATTGAGCAGACTAACAATCTGTGCCCATTAAGGTCCATAACGGGAAAACATTATCTTCTTCTGTGATGTCAGCAGGCGGTGTGTGTGTGGGGGGGTGTTATCGAATAGCCGCATTGGGAGGGGGGCCAATAAGCAAATCTTCGGTGACACATCCAGGAAAGGTCTACAGATCAGAAGAGCTCAGTCTGGGCAGCCGATCCCAGCCGCCATCGTCTGGTGGACCCTTTTAAGCCTGGCGGTTGGTCAGAGGGGGCTGTAAATAAGCCGCTTCTTATAATTGCTCATAAAAACCTCTCGCTGGAGCTCCCATTATTCAGGCCAGGGGCCCCGCCAGTCTCATAAATTTGTTCTGGATCCCTTTTAGGTAAAATTCATTATCGTGATTTGGAGTGAAGCTCAGCTCTTGGGGTCACCGGTTCTCCAGGCTTTTTACTGCTGATTTATAAGGCAAATAGAGAGACTCCACGTTCATCATTCACCGCAGGAAGTGCCATGGCTGGATTGCCCCCCTACAAATATATTCAGGGGGGGTCATTTGGCAGCAAGCACTACAATTGTACTGTTCATGCATAGTCAGCAGGCTTTTCACAGTACATTGGCTATATCTCATTGTCTGATCCAAAAGCTGAGGGGGTTGGAGGTTCTGAACAAAGTGACAGGTCCACTTTAAGCAGAAAGTTGGAGGTTAAACAAGACTAAGGACTCATTTAGAGGTGAGGACATTTAAGCCTGATGATTGGACCAGAGAAAGTCACATGCACATTTGCCAATAAGGTGGAATCAAGGCTGCAGTTATATACCAAAGGGGTCCCAAAGGGGCCCCGTGTCTTTCCGAAAAAGCAGTTTTGTTTTATTCACATTCATATCATCCAAATACTTTTACCACCAGCATAGATCACTGTAAAGCCGAAGAGCTCCGGGCCCTCATGACCAAGGGCCCCTTACCCTCCCTGCTCTAAAATAAGTCGTCCTTAATTATCATCTAATTCAGGGTACCTAGGGGGCAGCGCTCCCAATATGTGCCAGCAGCCAATCATGGGTGATGGTGGGCAAATTTAGCAGCATTTGCGAAAAACATATGAAATATTAATAATTTAAATAGTTAATTAATAATTAAACCCCTGTCCCCAGTTTTACAACAAATAACCAGTTCCCTGCAACAGAAGAAATATACTAACCTTCAGTCCCCAACCCAACATTCGCCATTCTTCAGCATTCTGATTCCTGAGTCCCCCCTCCACATGCTTTGGTTCAGTCCTCAGCCGTAATCCTTACTATAGAACTCAAGAGTGACAGAAAGGACAGTGGAAGAAACCAATACATGTGGCGGGGGACACAGGTATCGGACACCCCGATTGTGTTAATGCTGATGAGTTTTACAGAGGCGGCAGCACTGGAATAATGGGCAGGTCGGTAAATCTACTCGGGTTCACCAAGACTTTCAGGAATCTTGTTCTAAATTTGGGGAACCCTATTAATATATAAAAGAGTTAAATCTTTTTCTGGCCTTTTGCAGGGCCAACAAATGGAGAGTGGGGGAAGTCATGTCTTCTAATAACGGGAACTGGCATCATGTGTAGAGACGTGACACGGTCTCCTAAATCCCACGGAGAAAAAGTAGTGTTTGAATGAGAGATTCGCCGCTGGAGCGTGTCGGCCCCCATCCACAGCTGTGTTTTTCTTTCCGTTCATCAGAAAGGATTAGAACTCCCAGCCACGGGGAGCAGATCATTGGGGAGGGAAAAGGGCACAGGTTACAGCAGCCTCAAAACACAGGTGTGCCCGCTGCGCGCCAACAAGACCTGCACTGGCCATGGTCACCCATTCACCACTAAACAGCAAGGGGTCCAATTGCAGCAGCCAATCAGAAGTGGTTATATAGTACTACAGTGAATTCTGATTTCCTGTTGCCCACCAGGACAGGAAGTGAATTGTAATTTTCCCTGGTGTCACTTGAAAAAAATAAAAACATTTTGTCTGAATTTGGGTTTTACAATATTTGGCTGACGTGAGTCAGGCTAACCGTTCGGTGAACTGCTCATCGATAAAATCGCGTCTTCTCCCTAGCTGTCAGAGGCAGAGTCGGAGGCGTTGATGAATCCCCTTCTGCGTATTTTAGGAGGCGGAAAAAAAACGCTTCAAAACCTCCCCACTCGTGCGGCAGGACAAATAACAAAGAACGATGAAAAAGAAAACAAAAGGGGGACAAAGAGACCCGCAGGCCGTGATTTGCAGCTATTATATGGGACATGGGACCGGGTGGGGGGGCAGAAAGTGACAGGAGCAACTGCTGCCGTCCCAAGGAATGGGAGGCCGTGGTGTCAAGGCTGGGTCATGCCCCAACAAGAATGGAAAGGTCTTTAAATTTACAGCCCCGGGTGACAACCGCTAATGCCATTTGGCATCAGTCCCATTGGGAAATGGGATACAAATGGCCAGATTTAAAGGGACGCTTTCAACAGCGAAATTCATTCAGCCTGTATTAGATGTAAAAGGTTTGAATTTTAAATAAAGTTGTAATTATTAGAACCCTGTTTTGCTGATTGTTTCACCTTTAGGAGATTTTCTTCACTTCCTGTAGGACGGACGCAGCAGGAAGTAAGAGGGATGATCACGTCTAAGGGCTCATTCTCACTGACGTGCAGTGTACTAAGTCCGGGGTTCTTGCTGATGGGCTGTATGATGAAGGGGATCAGTGTCAGCATGCAGAGTTTAGGGCATCCAGGTGGGTCAAATTCACTGGGGTGGTTGACATACGCCCTCCAAGCACTCATCAAAACCCCCACCAGTCAAAAGGAACATGGCGGCAGTCGCGGACCTCCATTGATGGCTGCATGGAGTTTCTTAGGGAGGCAACAGTCAGAGCTAAAGGTTTAAAAAGTCACTTGTAGCCTCTTTTGAGAGAGTGACAACACAGGTGCCCAATTGGTAACAGGGAGAGAAGGTTGTCACCTTTTAACAGGAAGTACTTTCATGAAGTGTCCTCATTGAAGGAACACCAGATATTTGAATAATGATGCAGATTTAAAGCGGCTGATGATACCATGGTAGTGACTGGGGGTATATCTACTTTATATATAATATTGGGGTCCATGTACCCCATATGGAGGCAGTATGGAGCTGAGATCACCTCCAAAGGTCACCTACCTAAATATAGCAGTCGGAGGAACAATACAGTGACAGGTGACAACGCATGAAGACATTTCTCCCATCCATCACTGGGGCTATGGCAGGTGTTCACCCTGTGCTACCCAGAATCCTCTGCTGTGAGGTCAGCAGTGCCAGACAAAACTGGTCTATCGGTTTTTCCTTGCACACGTTTCTTTCTCCTTGTTCAATGTAACTTTATTTAAAGGAAAGCAAATGTCTGTATGACAAATTCTGTGCAATCATTTTATATAATGTCTTCATTTTCGCAAGGACCAACCACTACCTGACCCTAAAGACTGGGAACAGTTCTTTTCTGGGGGGTCACATAACCGAGCGTGTTAAAGGGAATGTGTGACTGTATCACTGAAGCTCGAACTCCTTCTTTTATCCTAATACTTACCCCCACTTACCCTAATGTCAGCTCTCCATGTAACCCTAACAATTCCTTGGTAGCCCTAACATTACCACCCCCCATAATGCTAGTATTAACCCTCTCTGTAACCCTAACACTTACCCTATGTAACCCTAATATCAGCCCTCTGTGCAAACCTAACACTACCACCCCCCGCAATCCTAATAATACTTCTCCCTGTAACCCTAACACTAACCCCCTGTAACCTCAACACTCACCCCCTGTATAAATAACACTAACCCCCTGTAACCCAAACACTTCCACCCCCCGTAATCCTAATAATAACCCTCTCTGTAACCCCAACACTTACTCCCTGTACCCCAATATAAGCCCTCTGTGCAAACCTAACACTACCATACGCCATTATCCTAATATTATCTCTCCCTGTAACCCTAACACTAACCCCCAGAAACCTCATCACTAACCCCCAGTAAATAGAACACTAACCCCCTGTAACCCAAACACTAGTACCTCCCGTAATCTTAATTATAACCTTCTCTGTAACCTCAACACTAAAGCTGCGTACACACTTCCAATAATTATCGTTGAAAACGAACATCGAGCGACCAATTGGCCGAAAATCGTTCACAAAAAAGGTGCCCAACTACGCAGACAAACAAGGATTGTCATTGGAAACAAACGACCGTCCCGGTGGATCTGATTGGGCTACGATTGTTCACAATCTAATGTGTGTACGGTCGTTCAGTGATCGTGCATGTTTGTACAGTACACTTTCTCCTGTACATGTCACTTCCTGCATCGTTCAAACGATTGTATCTAGCTTGTGTACACTATTGGTGGAATATATTTGAACGATCATATAGTTACAGCATCTACAGAATTGTGCACAATACGATCATTGAAATATAATCGTGCATAATCGTTGATCTGTCATAATCGTTAGTTTTCTAACGATAATTATTGAAAGTGTGTACCTAGCTTAACCCTCTGTAATCATAACACTAACCCTCCCTGTAACGCATATGCTTACTTTCCCTGTAACTCTAACACAACCCCCTGTTACTCGCAAGACAAAACCCTTTGCAACCCCCAACGCTGACCCTCCTTGTATCAGATATATTTATCCCCCCTACAACTCTAACTCAAACGTTCCCAGTCTCATAACTCCAACTCTCTCTGTTATTATAATACAAAACCTCCCTGTGAAACTAAAGCTAACCCTCCATGTAACATTAAAACTACCCCCCTATGTAACCCTAACTCTAACTTTCACCCTAACCCTAACACAAACCCTCCCTATAACACCAACCTTCTCTGTAACCACAAAACTGACCCTTTCTGTTAGGGACACTTACCTCCAAGTAAATTCCCCGTACATTTCTGTCAGTACCTACCATGTGCACGTACTTTCAGGTGTACAATACCCGTATAGTGAGTTGAGTGAGTAGTGTCACCAGCTGCCCTGATTTGTTCTCCAAAATAATAGATCATTGTGTTATTATTCATTTTCCTATTGTCTGTCCCCCCCCCCCCCCTCCCCACACTTATTATTCATATTGGATTGTATACGCTGTCACAAATCTTTTTTTTTCATTTTTTTCATCACCAGCCAAAAAAACTGTCAGCCCAGCTGCCTCCGCACTTATGCCAACACTTCGTGGGTACCCGAATTCCGATCCATTGCGCGCTGCTCTTTGCGCGCCTACCTGCCAACTTACAATAACAGTTCTATAACTGTCGCTGCAACGCATGGACACCAGCCAGCGAATCTGCACCGCTTGGGAAACAATGAACAGACATGAGAGGTGCAGCCTGACGATCCCAAAATAGTTTGGTGATTGCAAAGATTTCACTGGGTTTTTCATAAAGCTTTATACAAAAAAGGGAACCAATCTTAACAAGACATTACCCCAACGCTGCAAGGTTCCCCATGAAAGACTACGGGTAGTCTTTTTCAAACTTTTTACCTCTGGGGAACCCTAATAATATATTATAATGTCTTGAAGGTTACCTGCTAAAACCAACTTAGTGGGGGTCAAAAGCCTCGTAAATTGGAAGCCAGTGGAAAGAATGTCCCTTCATAGACAATACCAGAATACCACCTTCATAGACAACTTAGAACATCATTGGAGCAAAGCAGCTGATTCTACCAAGTGGCGTTGATCAAATGGGAGGTCCACTCACTACAGTTTGAGGAACCCCTAGCAACTTCTAGTTGGGAATGGCTGACTGGGGGGGATCCAATACAAGCGGGGAACGGTAAAATGTTCCTAATGTTGTTCTCCACTTTATGCCATAACATTTATGGGTTCTGTTTTTTGGGGACAGGTCTTTTGAACGTGGTGTCGTAATACTGCAAGTGATGTGACCTAAAGCTTTGTATACTGTGTAAAGTGTAATTGTATGTCACTCACGTCCATAAGTAATAAATCACGGGGTTCCCTGAAGACCTGAAAGTTATTTTAAGGGTTTGAGAAAGGTTGTTCTAAAGTTTTATTATGTATTTAAATATTGCTGACATATTCTGTAACCCTTTACAGCATCCATAGTCATATCACTAATGGTCCCTCAGAGTAGCTCACATTCTACCGTTCCTACCACAGTCATATGTCTCTAACCTTTCTAATGTCTCAAGGGACAATTTTGAGGGAAGCCTAGGAGTATGTCTTTGGAATGTTTCGGGAAACCACAGTCCCCTGAGAAAGCCCAGGCAAACACTTGAAGAACATATAGACTCCATGGAGAAGACATCCTGATTGATGTCCAGCCATTGAACCCTAATGCTAGCCAGTGAACCACCAAAGCTCCTCCATTCCTATGGCATTCAAGTGGCAAACTCTATGGACCTGGTAAAGCACCAAAAAATGGATATCTTTTCAGCTGTTCACCACTTTTATACATATGGAAGACACATGGCAACTTTGTCTGGCAATGGAAAGTTCAGAATTTTGAAGCCTTCCTTGGAACAAGAGGTGAAGGATAATCTTCATATGGGCCTGGCCAAGAGAGGACTTCCCATCACTTTGTTCGCAGATCCTGTTCTGTTTCCAGGAAATTATTGGAAATTACCCCAAGTAATAATTTAACCCTTCTTTCAAAAACTCAAAATAAAAAATTGGCTATACATAAATCCAGAAAAAACTCCACATAGAACATCCATGTGTTTGACCTACAAACGCACCTCAGTAAGACATGCCACGTCCAATGAAACACAACACAAAGCAGGTGAAATGGAGCCACTAACCTGCCATGCTATAAAAGTAAAAGGGTAACCGGCTAGGCTAGCTTAGCTTAGAACTCTTTGAATTTGGGTCTGGAATGGTGGAGAGGGTCTGGTATTTTTACAGATTGTCTCTGGGGTATAAAAATATCTGCCTATGTCCATGGTGGGAGCCATTTGCTCCTGCGTCCAAATGGCCATGGTGCTTGTCCAAACAAGTGCTTATCCAAACAAATTTGGTGAACAGAGGGCACATTGGGTCGGGTGTTGGCCACCTAATTTAGCCCTACTCAAGGTTTATATTGTAGCTGTGAATTTTTACATCTATCTCCATGAAGAGCCTTCCAGGCCAGACAAGAGTTTTGAGGGACATGTGGTGGTAGGTGAGAAGAGCCAGACAGGCTACGGGAACTGTCTGAGAAGCTTGTTGACTTTTAGCAACTGACAGAAAACTGCCAAAACAAACAGAGGTGGGGGGTGTCAGGCCCATCCTCAAAGGTCATCAGGAACACTGAGAACATCAGCACTGTGACGCAGGTCCCTGCCATATTTCTACCTTGCAATTAACCCCAGGGTGACAAGGAAACAGGTCATTTTTCAAGACAGCTTCGGGTGACTTGTCCAAGATACATCCATATCTCAAGACGGGTGTGGCGGAGGAGACATTGTGGTCAAAGAAGAAAAAAAAAAGGATCATTTTCTTCCAGAATTCCTTTGTAGAATGAAAAATGAAGCTTTTAATGGGGAATGTTTGAGTCACATTTAATTTTTGATCCAACATTTCATTAATTATGTCTCAGCTAAATGGCCATTTCTTCAAAAATATTGACGTTAGGAAAGTTTTGTGGGAGTGGGCCTAACTTTATTCTTTTTCACTGCTAAAAGCTTTTAAAACAGCCTTGCATTCAAAATGATTTTATATTGTGGTAGTAATCCAAGTACTACTAAAAAATGCAAATTTTCTAGTTTTTATCCTTGTTAGGAAAAGTCCCCCATGGGGATTGGTTTCTGTGTTGACCTTCATTAAGGTCAGTTGAATGTTGTTCTTCATCACCCGCCTGAAAATGTGTCAAAACACATCACAAACACGGCTGAAAACCACAGATGTTTTTGGAAAAGGAGAATGTTTTTCAATATGTGATTCCCCAACATTTGACAATTGAGTAAATTTTTGAATTTTTGTTACCGTAAATATTTGGAGCTGATGTTTAAGATGGCCCAGTACAGAAATAAATGTTGCAGGGCGCAGCTGTAAAAGAAGTCTGTGAACACATTTTTCTCAGCTTGATGATAGCTCCACATCAACCAGCTAAATGGCTACTCTCGGTCATTGTACTAAAGCCTACCTTCACTTAAATTGGTAATAGCTGGCACGGAGGGAGGAGGCAAAGTGGGCAGGCCACAAATGATTACTGGATTAATGATTGATTGGACCAACATGACATTTATATTGACCAAGGATAATGAATTGAAACCAAAAGTAAAGTTGACCCACATATGTCTACTATTACACTAATCCCAATGTCAGACCTGAACACATATGGAGGATAAAAGGAGACCGAGATGTCTGGATCTACAAGAGGAACGATTCTTCCTAAATGGGACATGTTGGGGGACCCATATGACACTGTATGTGGAAACCTGATAATAATAGTTAAAATATTCTAGAGGCCAACCATCATTAAAATTGTCAAGCTTGCCAATGCAAACAATGACAGCCTCAAGTGACGACAAAGTAAGAATTGCCTCCCTCATTCTTTCTACTCGTTTAGTGTATTTTCAAACCAATGTCTTTTATACTGTAGATCATATTTACCTCTGGATATGGAGGCAAATCTTTTCTTTTTCAAAGCTGACACCATGTCTTCATTGTAAGTATAGATGTCATCTAGATGTATTCATGCTTGCATAACACTTGAATCATGCATGCCAACCCAAGTCTGATGACCATTCTTTCTTCAGTTACACATGGAGTATTGGATAGGCAAAGCCCCCTTTGATTCATTCATTCTCAAGTTGACTGGTATCCATGCCTATCTCAACTGCATCCATATTACCTTCATCATGCTCTTCCAACATGCAAATGTTTAGGGGTGCAAGGAGAGGCCACAAAAACATGCACAGTCCAATATAAAGCAATATAAAACATGAGCACCCCTGACCAGTTTTGTCAGGAGGACATAACTCTCATGTGGTGGCCTCCCAAACTTTCTACATCACAGCCGGTAAACATTTTATACTAGGCTCCTCAAGCCTGTGTACTAACATTCCATAGACGTTGTTTTGCAGTATTGGTATGTTCCCTTAAAGTATAGAGGACATTGGTAGGCAGGAACCGGCATCCTACCAGTTGGATGTTCTTCCATTTAGGAGGCCACCACTGTCAGAGAACATTGGTACACACCCTCTTCCTATCTTTCCATTGGAAGATCTTTTATTCCTGTTTTTCTGACAACCGTTAATTTTTGCCATCACTTTTCCGGTGACAATAGTCATCAGCACAAACAGAGAAGCTGAATCTCCACAGCATTTATCCCAACCTTTGCCCAGGTGTGCTCACTTTGGGACCCCTAATAAGTAATTATTAGCTTCTTAGTGTACTATCTTTATTTTAGGTAGTTTCATTAATGGTTGTTTCTAATAAAACCAACTTTTATTTAGGTGAACTGTTCCTTTATCTTCTGCTCAGTTGTATTATTAGCTGACCCTTGCAGACCTTTGTGTCCTCCACTTTGTAATATCCCCCCATTAATGTGTGTTCTCCAGCCTCTCCTGGAAAGTTACGATGAGGTTTATGGAGCTGTCCTGTTCTTGTCTCCTAACTACTGTCTTTATGTGACTCTGCAAAATGCTCTATTTAGCACTCCGGCCCTCCCTAGCCTGCAGCCTCCATCCAGCACATGACAGCAGTCGCCTGGAGAATCAGGCTGGATCTCCTGAAAAGTGAAACAAGGAGATTTCTTGTGTCTCCTCTCCCCCTCCCGCTGCTAAAGGTCATAACCTTTGATGCCCTCTATATGACATGCTGGGTCCCGCTGCCTCCCCCTGATCCACATTCCATAAAAGAAAAAAGTACATTCCAACAGAATTGCTGCTGCCTGCAACACCGATTCTTCAGGGCAGTTTTAACATTGTAACTTTACTCTAAGGCCCAGTACACATGATCAGACCCCATACCAATTCTGCGCTTAGTCCATTGGTTTTCTGATTGGTAAAAGTTCCATCATGAATTGGGAAAGGCAGAAACCACAGAATAGAAAAGAACTCTGAATCAGACTTGCTTCATCCTTCGTACAATTTCAATATTTACAGACGCATTCAACCTGTTTAAATGTTGATCCAAAATTGGTTTGGCTGTTGAATTCACTTTGGATTACCTTTGGATCCAATCGTTTCATCAGATCAGTACTCAGATTGAAAACAAAAATTAGGCCATGTCACTAGCAATCTTGAATGAATAAATAAATGCTCATGCACTCCTACAGCATTGATCCCTTGCTGGACAAAACATGGCAGTGACGGAGCTATAGATGACACTCCTGGTAATGGGTAACTGCTCTTGATCCTTTAATAAGTGGCAGGATCATTGGAATTCCATGTTCTAGTGACAGTGGTTTAGTGTAGCTGAATGTCTGTAATGCAAAGCAGGTACTCAAGGTAAAATAAATGGTTCAAGGTAGATAGAACCCACCACCAATGTTAATGACCAACTAGGGTGTCCATTGACACGTGACTGTGGTTGGACATGTAGAAATAAGACTAACCAGGACAGGAAGACAAAAGCATGAAAGACTACATTTAGGGTTTTAAGAAAACTTAAACTTAAGGAATACAGAGGCTGGGTTTTCTGATCTACATCTAAAAATGCTAGATGGCCCTCTGGCAGTGCTTTGGGTCACTGAGAAAGTAAATGAGACGTTTAGAGCCACTGATAGACATCATTAAGAAATTACTAGGGGGGATTATTGTAAAATCTCACAGCCTCCATGCTTAGCAACAGCTGAGATATCAGCCGCATGGGGAATGCAATGTATTTATGGGCCAACTCATAGACTCGTATTGTTAGAAGGACCAGTAAAGCACAAGCACTGCATAGGGCTGCAAAGACATTTACACCACATAGACAATACTTTGTGAAACAAAAATATGTGAACACCCACTAAATTATTGAATTTAAATGCTTCAAAGTTGATATTGGTAATCCAATGGTATTTTAGGACAGATAAGGGAATTCAAAATTTTGGTAACAATTTTGGGAAGTTCCTTTCTTTTAAGCATGACTGTGCTTTTAAGTGCAAAGCTTCAAAAAAGAAATGATTTGATAACTTGGCTTTGGAGGAAATTAAATGGCCTTCATAGAAGTCTGTGAACCAGGTCTTTCTATCCTGGGTCAGGATCTAACCGTACAAATATTCTTTGGGGTGAATGTACATCTATTCTCATTGACATACTCCAAAATCTTGTGTAAAGCCTTGTGAAGGACATTATTGTGTGCCTGTGCCCAAAGCTAGCTCTATAAGGATTTGGTTGATGTCTTTGTTGTAGAGAAACTCAAGAAGTCTACACATCTGACCTTGACTCTACTGAAAACCATTGGGATGAGTTGGATTTTTTAGGTGAACCAGATCTCCTTATCCTGGATCAAGACCTAACTTTACAAATATTCTTTTGGCTAATTGGGCACAAATTCCCACCGAAACACTTCAAATGCTTATGTAAAGTCTTGAGTAAGACATGATTGTGCCCCTGTAACCCAATTCTAGCTCCGTAAAGATATTGGTTGATGTCGTTGTGGAGGAACTCAAGAAGTCTACACATAGCTCTGACTTCGACTCTACTGAACCCCATTGGGATTGAATTTGTTAGGTGAACCAGGTTCTTCTTATCCTGGATCAGGACCTAACTTTACAAATATTCGTTTGGCTAATTGGGCACAAATTGCCACAGAAACACTTCAAATACTTATGTAAAGCCTGTAACCCAATACTAGCTCCGTAAAGATATTGGTTGATGTCGTTGTTGTGGAGGAACTCTGACCTCAGCTCTACTGGGATGATCTCTATTGGGATGAATTGGAACACCAATTGTGAGCCAGGTCTTCTCATCCAACATCCGTACCTGCCTTTTGGCCGAATGGGCACAAATTCCTATAGACACACTCCAAAATCATCTGGAAAGTCTTCACAAACAAGTTAGGCTCAGTAGAAAGGTTTTGATACACAGATGAGAATATTCACATCAAGCCATTTCCTTTCCATGATCAACTAAAACAAACTAACTATCCCCTTTACTGTCTAACTTAAAAGTCTTCTCATCTCAGGAGTGTAAAGTAACATAGTCTTTCCTGGTGTCTGACTTTTTACACAGAGAGCCCTGGGCTGTGTGAGTCAGCCAATTATGGCCGATTTGACTTCAGAGTAATAAAAATCAAGTTAAACAGGTCAAGCATTGAGGCCACAAAGCTGCACACATTTTCTGTTTAATAGCCCACTTAGGAATGGCACTCCTGTCCCTCGGCTGATGGAAAGAGATAAGGAACTGTATTCTGCACACAATTCTTTCAACCGCCATCGGCATTCATCGTGCACCATGGCCCCGAGGCCACAGAGAGCTTTGTAGGAAAAACATTTTAATCATAGCTTAATCATAGTTGTAATAATGCTCTATGCTTGTTAAAGAAACCTCACAGTGATTCTGTGCCCTGGGGTGCTCCAAACAATAACTCTTCTAAGACTAAAAATATAAGCCCAAAATTACAAAAAAATGAAGGCACGTGTACAAAGACAGGTACATAGATTGTCCTTTGTGGATGCCAACCTTTAAGATGACCATTAAGCTGGTCACTCAGTAATAGTTGCAACGTTCCCTGGTGACCCAAGGTGATATGTTCGATGCACCAGCATCAAGAATTGAAGAATTATGAACATAGCCAAATTTGGGAGAGACCAGCAGTGTTGGACATGGAGGACAATGCTGATAGTAAGTTTAGCTTGCCAACTTTCTTTATACCTATATAAACTTTCAAAAAGCAAACACTGTGGAGAATAATGGGCTTTTGTGGTTTTCAAAGCCTAATATGGAATTTGAAGCCCAACTAACAACAAATAAATTTGATTGAAACCAGTGGAGAAGAAGCTTTGTGTAAATGCAATCAGATGATCAGAATACATTTTGGTTGAGCTTCAATCTGAGTGAGGCAACTATCGCTAAAAAATGGAAAGTCTACATGTAGTGTTCCCAATGGGTTCCTTTGGCACTTGGCACTAAATAAAAAAAACTAAATGTTAATTTTAAAGTGTATGTAAATCCAAAACTTTATTTTTAGGTTTCAGATAGAGAAGGGAATGGTATTAATTTATGTATTTTTTTTTTGCTGGCTTTATCACGTTGGTTATACCCTTCATCCACCTACTATGGGACTTTTCTTGAGATTTAAACAAAATTCTGGGTTACCCTGGATGCAGACCAGAACATTTGTTATGTGGGACATGGATCAGACTAATCTTATTCTAAACCGCCCCCACCAACCACAACTAAAAATAAGTTAGCTATAAGGAGATGAGTGGACCACTGATCACCAATGTCTATAATGGAGGGATTCTTCCTTCCACTGACCACCAATGGTATAGGGGAGATTCTTATGTCCTGTAATGGCAATGTGGGAAAGGAGGGATAGTTTCTCCCGCTGATGCCAAGGAGGCTTTTTCCTCCCAGTGACATTGACAACGGGGCTTTCTCCCACTCATGGACTACAAATATTTTTTTTACTAAAAACCAACAACTGGGCTTTTTTTCGTCCCAATTATTGCCAACACCAGAAAAGTTTTTCTTTGCATTGCAAGTGTCACTATGTTACAAATTTATGACCTTTACATTGTGTATATTGTGATGTACCTTACATTTCTGCATTCTACCAGCTCTGCTATACATTACATACTTCTGATGACTGCACTATATACACTGTTTCATGTTGCACTCTGTAAGCTGAGCTGTATATTTCATACGATTCTGCTGGTGAAGTTTAATTAGATTTTATGCCAGGATCTTTCCTTATCTTAGATGATTGCTTATTGAACCTGATGCCATTTGCTTCAAGGCCTATAGTCAATCTGGACCCATCGGCCATAGGGTTCAACTTTTCCTTTTCAAGGCACAAGCCCACTTATGTGTGTCAGCAAGGTCTCCTTTCACTGCGGCACCTTCCAGTGTCACCTGGGTGTAAGGGGAACAGGTCACTTAGCATATGACAAGAAGAACTGTCCTTCCATCAAGGTCTTGTCAGTCCTAGGTGTGATCTCGTTATTGAACGTTCCTGAAAAGGCCATGTAAGTGAAACTGAGCAAGGAGTGAAATTCAGCCTGCCTGGGCTCACAATGCAGGGGCGAGTTGTGACACTGTCCTCTTCTCTCCTGGTATTTTATCTGTGTTCAGCATCTGACACCATACTGTGCATAAGAGCCACTTGTCCTACTTTACTCTGACCTTCTCAGATATAGGATGACGTTCTGATGGTACGGCTATGACTTTACCTGGGAACTCTCAAAACCCAATATTGTGTTGCATTTTTAGTAACTTTGCAACAGGCAGGCCATAAAATAAAAGTGCAATTGCTGCAATATTCAGGCTGTACAATTTAGAGACAATCATTGCAATGTACACATGATTAATGATTGTTTGATTATTTGGAATCATTGCAATATACAAGTAATCAAAAAGACACAGGAAGTCATTGCAATATAGAGGTGACAACGTACAGGAGAATTTATTGCAATATACAATTTTTAAAATGCACAGCCAATACAACACATGAATAATAATTGCAATACACATTCAACCATACAACTCTGCCCTGATCCTGGTAATTCAACCCTAACAAACTTCTGTTTCTCTTGGTGGCTCGTCACTTGACAAACCTACAGACCATGACTTGGGGCAGACGTGCAGCAAATCCTAAGCCTATAGGTGTATGTACACACGTCAAATGGTTCTTGCCCAATAATCGGCTCAGGGCCAACATCGGACGAGAATCTGGTGTGTGTACAGCGCATGTCGTCCATCGTCAGAACGACTGTCCTGGCGGATCCCCTGACGTTGGACAATGAACGATCCTCACGCAAGGGAAGGGGGAGAGCACACAGCTGGATGCCGCTCCGTCATACTCTCCCTCTCCTCTGCATAGAGCAGAACGGTCATGCATCGTGCAGTGCTAGTCATTGGAAAGGATGTGAAAGATCCTTTCCAACAACTATAATTGCACGTGTGTATGCAGCTTAACACTTCCACCCAAATTCTTGTCAATAATCTCCTTCTGCACTGGTAACACGAAAACATTGTGGATATTTTTGTAAAATGAAACTCAAAAAATCCAACAACACTCGTGCATCTTAAAGGATCAGTCCACCCAAAATTATTATCTCATTGTTTGGTAGATGCTGTAAAGTTGATCCACCTGATAGATTCCTATAGACCCAACAACTTTATTGGTGGGATCTATGAGATGAGATTTTGCTGTTGCTAATATAGAGAGGATGATGAGTCCCAATGGATATTTGTTTATTTTATATAATAAAGAATTAAACAGGAGCAGCAGGGACAAAGAAAGTTAGAAGAAGATACCCCAATTCCAAAAAGTTAGACATTTGGGCATGGAGATCTCATAGTTGGAGCATCAATGACCTATAAGAAGGGGAGATCTGCCCACCACTAAGTCTTACTAAAATATAATTTTTAGGTGTCATGGACTGAATTATTTCAAACCAAAGTTTTTTTAAAAATGTATTTTTTAGTTTGCTTTCTTTGTCAGCTGTTTAAGCACTTAATGAACATTTGTATCACACATGTTAATACTATATTAACCCCAGGTGACCCTCACTCCAGTGCAAACACTACAGCCATTCAGTCAGTGGTTGGCCCTTGCAGGGTCACTGTGCCCGGCACTTTGATACTTTCTGGCAGGAGAAATTATTTTCAAGGAAGACAGCCACAGCAGCTCGACCCGACTGACCCCCAGCTGTTCCCCTCCAATGGTGGGAGGGCGAGGGTGGAAAAGACGGGGTCATATGCCGGTCACAGGTTTTCCAAACACATCTCATTCTTCCTTATCTATGTCAAAGGCGTTTATTTTATGTCAGGAGTTCTTTTGCTGCTCCTGCGGACATGATAAGATAAACTGTGCAGGTAGTTGTGGCTTGTAGTGGAAGAGCACAGGTGTATTGTATGCAGGGAATCAATGGGCCTGTGTCTTGCTGGGACGATGAAAAGCTTGGGTGTTTGAAGTATAACTACATGCGGAGCAATGTCAAAACAGCAGAAGCAAGCAAGAGGGGTAAAGTTGGCCATACACCTTTCAATCTGATTAAACAATCTTCTTTTGATCTACCAACAATTATGTAAAGCGAGAGGCCTACAGGGCTAAAAACAAACCGAGGGGGTTGTTTGGGTAGGGATTCTAGGACATGGAGTGGATCAAATAGAGATTGCTCATATAGATTGCAAGGTGTATAACTTTAAGGTTGTTTTTTTGTACCTTGTGAATGAAAATGCATGTTTTAATGGGCCTGATTTATTAAAGTTCTTCAAAACTGGAGAGGAAACACTTTCATCAGTGAAGTTGGGTAATCCAGTAAACTTGGAATGGATTTCCTAAAAATCATGATATTTGTTAGCTATTTGTTAGCAAATGTTTTCAATCCTGGACCAGATTCATTCCTGGATCACCCAGCTTCACTCATGAAAGCGTATTCTCTCCAGCCTTGGAGAACTTTATTAAATCAGGGCTGATATATTAAACATCAACATGGGTTTTTGTGCACCTAAACATGTGTGTACAATGATAAATATTGACTTGCATTCCAATGCATTTTAAATGCCTAAAAACACGTAGGTGTAAATTCTCCATGTCGAATATGGCTGAAAAGTGGACACCCTTTTAAATGATTGAGTTCACGTGTACACAATTATTACTATAGCATATAAAGGCAAAAACAATGGTGGCGACATTGTATCAACAGTTTGGTGATGGCCTTTTTCTGTATCGGCAAGGCAGAGAGCTCAACCTTAACCCTACTGAACACCATTGGGATGAATTGGAATGGCAACTGTAAGCCAGGTCTTCTCATCTCGCACAATTCCTTTGCTTGAATGGCCACAAATTCCCCAAAAGGGCAAAGTTTCTTAGAAAACCTTCCCAGAAGAGTGGAGGCTGATAAAACTTTGGAGTTGAGGTGGTATGTACAGATGTGCAATAACTGTTGTTAGAAAACGAGCGATTAACAACCAATCAACGATTATGCACGATTATTTTGAACAATTGTATTGTGCACAATTCTGTACATACTGAAACGATACGATCATTCAAATATATTCCACCAATAATGTACACACACTAGATAAGACCATTTGAACGATGAAAGAAGTGACATGTAAGGGAGAAAGTGTACCGCAGAACCATCCACGATTACTAAAAGACCGTACACACAATAGATAGCCAACAACCGTCGCCCAATCAGATCCGCCGGGACGGTCGTTCGTTTCCAGCGACATTCCTTGTTCATCAGTGTCATTGGCCAGTCATGCAGTTTTTGTTAACAATAATCGGACGATCGGTCATTAGTCGTTCGTTTCCAATGATGATTATTGCAACTTGTACGTGGCCCAAGGTTTTGTAAAGGAAGGTCAAACAAGTTCATAAACACCCCAAGAAGTAGATACGACTCAATTATTGTTTCAACATAAAAGTTCAGTAAACTTTTTCATTCCTTTGTCATAGGCATCCACAACCTTTTAGGGTATTAGAAAGCTCCTAAACTTGGCATGATGGCACTACAAACATTAATAGTAAAAAGAACACCAAACCTTCCATATTTGTGATGTAAAAGGATGGCATCATACTCACTAACACCTAGTTATAATGTTATATAATAATGTTATACCTAATGGTATAATACCTGATCCAATGTCATTGGTTTGGTGTAGTTTTGTACTTACTTTTTCATGTGACGTTTTTATTTATGAGAATGAATACATGAAGTTTTCATCATTTTTTCATACTTTGTCACCTTTACCTGTTTGAATGAAGAGCCAACGTTTTCCTGTTCAAATATGATAATAAACAATTACCAATACGGGGTTCTTTTTCACATGACTGTCGGTGTGATGGTTAGGTGTCTACCAACATTCAGCCATATACCCTGTTTCCCCGATTATAAGGCACTCTCTTATATTTTTTGAAATGCCAAAATATGCCCTGGGTCTTATTTTCAGGGGATGTCTTATTTTTCCATGAGGAAGACTACAGTACACATTTATTGTTGAAAGTCACTCATGTGCCATTGATTGTCCCCTTCTGATCACTCATGTTCCATTGATTGTCCCCTTCTGATCACTCTATGCCATTGACTATCCCCTTCTGATCACTCTATGCAATGATTGTCCCCTTCTGATCACTCTATGCAATGATTGTCCCCTTCTGTTCACTTACCGGTAATTAAGTGTAGGGATCTCCGTTAGGGCAGGGATCTCCGTTAGGGCAGGGATCAGCAGCTTGCTTCCTGGTGCAGAATGCCGGCTTGTTACTTTCAGTTTCACTCTGCACTGCAGCCAGGAGGAGACACGCGCTGCAGTCAGCATCAAGGAGACACAGACGGATCGGATATGGGGGGATGTCTTATTCACGGGGTGAGTGTCTTATTTTAATTATTTTTTCAAAAATCGGGGGTGGCTAATTTATTGGGGATGACTTAAAATGGGGGAAACAGGGTAGCAGACCCCAGTTGTAAGATAAACATGGCTGAATTATGGTTCTATATGGTAATATCTGGGATTGAAAAGGTGTTCAGCATATATAAAGTGGATTTACATACTCCATGACTATTGAAGAACATAATTAAATGAAAGTGTTTGTGTCTGGATGACATCCATATATGTTTCTTCCTATGCCCATGACCCCTAACTGGAACCAAACTCTTATCCTGACCCTAACACTTAACCTTCTCACAGCAGGTTCCCAATATACAACATGGTTGACTTCTAGGCAATGCACAATTGGGATGGGATTGAGATTCTCAACCGTTTTCTCATGTAGGAATGGTCAGGTCTTAAAGAACCCCTGCTATACCGACTTTATTCAAAGCTCACAGTGCATTAGTATGGTGGTCAATAGGAAGAATCTTAAATTGCTGAACATTGGAAAGAATATCGCCCCTATTATTATTATTATTATTATTATTATTAAACAGGATTTATATAGCGCCAACATATTACACAGCGCTGTACATTAAATAGGGATTGCAAATGACAGACTAATACAGACAGCGATACAGGAGGAGAGGACCCTGCCCCGAAGAGCTTACAATCTAGTAGGCCCTGCAGATCATTAGTGTCACCTGAGAGTCACAAATTATGTATTGCTTAAGGAACCCCTAGTAACTTCTGCTTGAGAAACCCTGGGATTGGAGCTGGGGGTCTTGTACCATACTATGCAGTCTTTACCTTGTTCTGTACAATGATCGTGCAGGGGATCCATGTACAAAATTCTTGTTCTGCAATACATAAAGCAATTTTTTAATCTTTGTCGAATTCCATTCTCTTTATAAAATCCTCTGCACTGAACTTGTATCCTATACAATGTTATCAGCTTTCCTGTCTTTCTTCTGTCCCCAATAACCCCCCTACCCTATGTAATGATGATAAGGAAGGGAGAGGGTGTCTATAATCCAAATCAGGAGAACAGATAAAGTATAATAAAATAAAATAAAGTAGTTCAAAAGTATAGTAAATAAAGTTACATGATGATTCTTGATGATAATGGATTTGCAGGAAATGATATATATACTCACAATGCTATGAATACAGCAATGGTATAACTATTCGTATAGATACAGACTATTGCACATGTGATTGTTTAATAACTGCTGGCCTCACATAAGTGATTGTACGCGACCATTTGTATCTAACCACATCTTTACACATGATAGAAGACGACAGATAATCGCCAGAACAAATCCATCAGGATGGATTGGTTCTTGCGCCTGGAAAACATCATTTTATGTCATTGGTTGCTATATTGATGAATGAATTTCTAATGATATGTGTTTGATTCATAGATACAGTACAGATTATTTTTGGTGCTGCTGATCTCCTGCCGCTCCTTTATTTCCTCTTTATGTAGTCCAGCGATGGCCAAAGGTTTTTTATAATACTTTGTACTGCGGAGAGATCTTCATGGCTATCAGACTGGAAAGGCCTCACTATTCCCGTAAAAAAGAATTGTTGGTGGAACATGTAATTTAACTGTTTCCTCAGTAATGATTGACCATTAACCCTATTAACTCATGTCTGGGAATGAGATCAGCTAAAAACCATTTGCCTCTGCCAGCTCCCTGTTGGCGGCAGAGTGTTAAACAAGCACCGGGGGTTCACTTTAACTGTGTGACGGATTTATGGCACCACTAAACCAGATCCTGGCTGGGGCTCCTATGGAGTAAAACACAGATAGAGACACATTCCCACACACACACAAAAGGCAGCTATATTTGTACAAACACACACTTATTAGGATGGAGGCCATAACAGCAAATCTATATTGAATCATTATATTCCAATAGATTGTCAGCTCTTCTACATCATGTATATTCCTTTATACTCTGATAGATTGTCATCTCTTGTATCCCACTTATACCCTATTAGATAGTCAGCTCTTCTATCTCCTGTATATTCCCCTATACCCTAATAGATTGTCAGCTCTTCTATCTCCTATATATTCCTTTATACCCTAATAGATTGTCAGCTCTTCTATTTTCTCCTAATAGATTGTAAGCTCTTCTACCTTTTCTATCCGATATACCTAATAGATTGTAAGCTTTTCTACCTTTCGATGTGAATCTAGAGAGTTTGGTGAAAGATGATGACATCATCACTTGAATTCCAGCCTGATTGTTGACATCTCTTTCTGGTTTGAAGTAAATTCAGGGATTTGGACAATTGCCGGACCTACTGTGAAGGCCCAGACCAGGTTATAGAAATATCTCCCTTGTCCATCAGACCATTTTTGGTGTTTGTTCCTGGCTTCCTCGTATAAAGAGAAGAAGACATGAAGCTGTGAAGGAATTCTATTGCGGCATTGTTTGTGTTTGTGCCTCGAGGTTTGTATGTTGTGGCCCCATTTCACGGGATTTTTGTTTCACCAGATGAGCCTTGTTTTGGTCAGTTTTGATGGGCCTTTTTCTGCTGGCCTTGCATCTTCCATTGACAGGCCCGTAGGATGGAGCCTGTCAGCCATGTCAAGGCCTTCACAATGAAAACCTTTTTTCCTGTCCAGGAGGTGAAAGGATTCCATTCAACGTGGACAAAAAACCAGGAGACAAAAAGAGAAATTTTGCAGATTCTCCTCAAAGGCCACCTGACAATGGGGAGGAAGAGGGGGAATCTCTTGTTTTGTTTTGTGTTGCAGAACTTTTGTTTCGTTGTGGGGAAGAAAGAAAAAAATAACCACAAAGACAATACCAAAAACACCACAAAAAGCGAGAGAATAAAGCAGCTCTTTAAGATTCGAGTCTTAGAGTGATGGCGGTAATGTAGACATGCGCGGGTGCTATTTTTGTCATCAAATCTTTATTATGAGGTGTCTGAATAGGGTACACAAAACAACATTCAACGGCAAACAACAAAGATCTAAATGTGTAGGGATTAGGAGCATTGTAGGTGCATTAGAAGGCAATTAGGGTAGGTTTAGGCCCAGGAACATAATTGGGATAGTCAGAAAATCTCCCAATTAAAAGATCAAAGCTGGAAAAAGGTTAAAACTATTTACAGAGTATTTTCAAATGGCTTAGGTAAAACTACACTGGGCCTGACTTTCTAATTAGTAATAGGTTACTGTGATTCCAGACCCTATTTTAAAGGCCCACGATGAGCAAAGCAGAGCATATCTATAAAAAATATAGTATCTGATGCATTAGATTTTTAGGGACTTTTGCACTTATCCTGGGGTGACAACGCTCGGTCAATGAACTGCATTTGTGGAGGAGTTGTCATCCAAGGATTTTCTAATTTGGACAACAAACACCCCTCCTCATCTCCAACATACAGGGGCCATTGTTTATTAGGTCACAAAGGATAGCTGAAAAATCTGATAATATTGTTCAAGATTTCAGTTCAGTTCCACAGAAAGTTTCAAGAATGTTTCTTGTACACCATGGGCCTGATTTAATAAAGCTCTCCAAGGCTGGAGAGGATACACTTTCGTCAGTGAACCTGTGTGACCCAGCAAACATGGAATGGATTCCTTAAAAGTCTTTTGCTATTTGTTAGCAAATGTATTCAATCCAGAATCAGGTCCAGTCAAGGTTTGCAGGATCTCCCAGGTTCACTGATGAAAGTGTATCCTCTCCAGCCTTGGAGAGATTTAATAAATCAGGACCAATGTGTGCCTATGGGCATCATTTTAAGTCATGTGAGCTGCTATATATTGTATTTTTGTTCTTAGGTTTAGAACTGTTTAAAATTTGGACCATACTATATTAAGATTAATTAAGGTGTATAAATGCCCCTCAATTAGGAGTTTAGGTTGATAAAAAAGAATTATTTTTATTATTAAACAGGATTTATATAGCGCCAACATATTACGCAGCGCTGTACATTAAATAGGGATGCACATATTTTTCAAACTGAGTTCAATTAGAAAATGTATAAATCTTCAGTGAAAGTTGATTTACACATTTTCTAATTCAATGTGAAAAATGTATATGTTTTGGGTGAATCTTAGGTTTATTAGGTAGAGTATACAGAAAGAATTGCAGTTCCACATGAGAAATAAGCCTTCACTTCTTGTTTATACAAGATTTTGCCCTACCAACCTATGATTCACTTAATACAACACACAGACATTTTAAAGCGGATCTAAACTCATTTTTTTACTTTACATAAAGGTTAGCTAACCCTTATATATAAGGTAAAAATACTGTTCTTTTTTTGGTGCGGGGATCAAGACCGAACGAGAGTGCAGAGCTTCCTGGAATACATACGTTACACATCCCGGGAGGCTCTTGGCTGTTCTTTCGAGATCGGGCATGTGCAAAATGGGCATTTTCCTTCACTAAGGGGAAAGAGATGCCGATCCTACACATGCGCAGTGAGATCAGCATGCTTTTTTCCCTTTTACAGTGGGCTACGTCATCCGATCTCGTGCCTGCGCAGTGCAAGATCAGGTTACGTAACCAGAAAAAGCAAGAAGATGTCGCAGTCCGGCGCTTCCTCCACTCTGGGGCGAAGAGCAACTCCTGGATTGTAAGCTCTTTGGGGCAGGGTCCTCTCCTCCTGTGTCACTGTCTGTATTCGTTCGTCATTTGCAACCCCTATTTAATGTACAGCACTCCGTAATATGTTGGCGCTATATAAATCCTGTTTATTAATAATAATAATAATAATAATAATAATTCCAGACGGCATATAACCGGATCAAGGAAAGCTCCAGCACGATCAAGAGATCTTCAGGATCAAAGGTAAGTGTGATTTTTTTCTTTTTTTCTTTAGTTCCACTTTAATTTTATCATCACTTTATCCAAAACAATTTTTTGGCTAATAATTTATAATTTAATGATATAATTAAAAAAATTAAAAGAAACTTTTAAACAGTGGTGGAGTCTGTTAAGGAAGAGGTGTGAGTTTGCTTCCTCCAGTGGTTGAGCTTCCACTATTCACCAATTTATGGTAGCCAATTTAAACATCAGTTGGGATCATGGTAAGTACACAGACGGTAATGTTTCCATTGGCTGGAGGTTGTCAGGTTGGTTCATGACATGGACCACGCTTTATAACCACTTGCCAACAGTTACACTGGAACCACTTGCCAACAGGAACTGTGTGCCCTAACCAATAACTCCCAACCCGTGTTTACCTTGCCAACCAAGGTAAGTTAATCCACGGTTCCACGTCAATGGCTTCAACTTGAATGGGTTGGGTGAACTTCAAAAACTTTCACTGGTGTAAACTTTCATAAAAATTAATTTTAAACTGTGGCTTGAATGGGAGTGAAGTGGTTCCTTTAGTTCACTGCTCACAGTGCCCACACATTCTGCTTCCGGTCCTCATTATATCAATAAAATTAGTCACCAACAATAAAAGTCTACAGAGCCACCATTACAACAATTCATTCCACAAATACCAAAGTCCAAACCTTTTGACTTTCTTATAAGCCTAAAAAAAAGACTTAACCATTTTTCTAAAAACCTCATTGAAATGATACCGTGTGGCCACATTCAATGCCAAAGTCCCTTAGCAGGGTTCTCTAATTCAACCAAAAGGTCCCATTTCAAAATCACACCTCCCCTAACGTTCCTCCATAATGAATGTTTGGGTGAAGAAACAGATCCTGCAATTTCTCGGAGAAGAAAAATCCCATAAAAGAGGCCGGCTTGTGTCTCGAAGGATAATTAAGGGGTTTCTTTTTTTTTTCTTTCTAGTAAAGTCAAGCAGCTACCTAAAGACCTTTGTAAAGCTGGTAACATCTTTATACACAGTAGACCCGGCTTATCCTCATTATAGCCTCACTTATTTTCTTGAGATTCATTCATGGTGAGGTCTCTTTTTTTTTCCCCCCGAAATTTTAGAGCCTCTCTGTGCTCACAATGAGAGGTATTGTGTTCGCTCAGGGGAGGCTAAATCCACCAACAGTTTATCTGCTTTGCTCTGACGTTAGGCCTAGATTATAATTGACAGTCCATTATTCCTGGGTGTCCCATAATCCTTTGCCATTCATCAGGGTGACCTGTTCAGCTCTCCCGCTCCTGACAGTTGAAAGTATGGTATTATACTAGCCAGGAATTTGAGGGCCAGCTCAGAACTTGGCCTCATATTTTACTGGGAGCTCCCGTCTTACTCTTTCTTGGCCTACGTCAAACTTGAACTTTGCTGAACTTTTTATTATAGGACTGTGTGCGCTTTGATGTGCGGTCTTGTCAATGAGTCTTGTGTTTATGAGGACGTGGTTGGGGATAGATGGGACAGGCCTGAAGGAGAAGAGATGGAAGGGGGGTTATTGTCTTCTGACTGGAGAAATGAGGTATTTCTGAGGTACTTGATTAATAAAACTCCTAAATGCATTTATTATAAAGATTATCATACAAGTGAAACAGCTGTGGGGCTGGAAGGCCAGATGTATGTTACAGAATGTCTTTAGAACGCTCTTTCATGAATAGGGTAACATTTATTTGTTGGGTCTGCATAGTAAAAAAACAAAATTGCCTACATTTCACTAAAGAATTTAAAGCTCATCATTGAGCTAAACTTCTTGTGGTCAACTGTGCAGCAAAGCATAGAGAGATGTGTTAAAGTGCAAACAATAAGTGGCTAGTAGTAGGGAACATAGTGATGAGAGATAAGCCTATAAGTCTGCTGCTTCACCTTTCACTGCCCAGTCATTCATAGAATGGGGGTTGAAAGGAAACCTGTATGTACCTACAGCAAAGAGGGTTCAGTTTCCACTACCTGATAACATTACTGGAAATATTTTGGCAGCTAGAACAACTCCCAGGTATGTGTTTCTTGTTTATATTTAGCTTTTTGGGTTATGATATACCTAAAAGGAAATTTAATCTGTATTTATCAACACATTTTTGTTGAATTGATACCCCAAAAAGGTGACAAAGCCCACATCTGGTTGATTTTTCTGCCCTCTTGATGTCCTGCTAGAGCCCCCTGGAAAACCTAAACCTTCCTATTTGGGTACCTGTTGCTTAGCTTTTGCATTGCCATATAAGGAAAGGGGGTGTGTTTATGCAAATACCAGCTTGACAAAGTCAGTATTTGCATATGCTCTTTGGGGGCGTGTGGATTGGAAAGGATAGGGAGGGCAATACCTTAAATTTAGGGTATGTGGGAGTACAATATGGTTCTTTTGCTCAACACCAGCCTTGGTTTGTAAAGTAAGCAATGTGGTCCAACTTTTACGGTTCTGTGAAAGTAAATGTACTATTTAAAGCCAATTGGCTAATTCAACAAAACATAAGTACACAATGCTAAACCAATCAAAACCCATTTAGTATTACGTGAACTGAGTTCTGGATTCCTGAACCTTGCACGTATTGGTTGACTTCTTCAACTAGGAGCTAAGAGCTTGTTCATTGATAAGTCAAGATAATTCTGCATATTCCAAAAGCAGAAAAACACATGGAGAAGAGAAGAGTTATGGTTTCTAAAGGACCCGATCAAACTGTGTTTGCACAAATTTGTGTTGGTCTTCAAATAGACCGTAATGTCCTTAAGGAGTCCTAAGGTCCTACAGCTAGGCTTTTCATAGATCTCAAATCAAAAAAGGCTAAAGAACTTGACCTGTTAATACATTTAAAGTGTTTTTTTTGTATCTGTCCAATAGGCAACAAATACCTATTGACTACAAGAACTCCTCTGAGCTGAGCTTCCCATTCCCCCTGCTTGTGCTCTTCTGTTATCAGTTGCATGGATTACAAACACTGCCCCTATGGTATGGAGATAAGGGGGTGCTCTAGAATCCTATCCAAGGGTAACAATGCAGCTCCTTCATAGATACAGTATGGCACTTACACATGAGCGTCCTAGAGCAGGAAGTTGTTTTTTAGTAGTAGTTCACCAGAATAAGAAAGAATTGTTGTCCCGAATTCACACCAATGCCATTGGCATGCCAGTACCCAACCCAATCCTTTAAATGAGCTACCCAACCTGCTAAATGCGCAAAAAAATAGTGCATGGCTGTATTTTTAATATGTTTTATTGGGGTTTCAGACATGTATGACTAACAGAGGTCAAGATAATGTATAGAAAGTACAAGTATCATATAGAGAGAATTACATCAAAGTATAAAAACAACATACATACATAAAAAACATAAAAGTAACAAAGAAACAACAGTACAGGATATCACTTGCTTATGTACATATGTACCATGATTCATTGTCATGCCTAGTGCTACCCTGTAGTGCAATAGCAAAGTTATATTGGGGTATCGTGAAGAATGAATTGCACCAATACATGTCCAATACGTTGCATCGACTTACGTATTTCTGCATTAGTTAACACAACACACTAGTGTGAGCATAAATAAATGCTGAAAAATGCCACCATGACAATTCAATATATTACATTTTTGTTCTTGAGTCCTAATACATTTTATGTCTTCCAACATGGCGACACCACCGATGTATCAGAAGAGATGTTTTCCCCTTCCTGGGTGATTTGCTAATATAGTAGCCTCCCCCTAATTAAAATGTTAGGAAAATATGAATAAAGACAGAAAAGCAGGGGTTTACTTTGCGGCAAATCAAAATTCAATATATTATTGACAATGATAAATTTTCCAGTAATTTCATATATACAAGAAATGATTACGGGTCTGTTCCATTGTAGTCATAGGATCTCCGACCCATCACCTAGACAAATTAATTTCTATTAATTAAGCGAGAGATACAGTTCAAATCCCGACTGGCTTCCTCAGGGGATATGCTGAGACCATTAGTGGAGTGTTTTTGCCATGAAAAGTCAGATAATTTAATAAGGCAGAAGAAGCGTATCATAACCAGAATTTCTAGGATTGGGGTTTAGAGCGCATGCCGAGCACAGCTAGGTGATATATGGGTTTTGCAGCCTCTGCCAGAAGAGGAGGAAGCCAGTCGGCGAAATGCGTCGGGTTTTGAACCGTATCTCTCACTTAATTATTAGAAATTAATTTGTCTAGGTGAAGGGCCGGAGATCCCATGACTACAATTGGACAGCCCCCTATTAGTTTATTGTATATATGAAATTACTGGAAAATTTGTCATTGTCAATAATACATTAAATTTTGATTTGCCACAAAGTAAAACCCTGCGTTATCTGTCTTTATTCATTCATTTTCCTGATACCACCCATGTATACAAGTGAACCTATAGCCGCTAGTAAAAAACTGGTTAGCTGAAATATATTTATATTTATTGATATATTTATATATATTGATAAGTATTGATATACTTTAAGTGACCAATGAAATCTCAGTTGTATGGCAGGGGTGGGGCTTAACACTGAAATGGGGAGTGGCTTAATCACGACTTGTAGAAGTCAAAGCTTCATTTATGGTCCAGGACAGGGATCAATGTAAAACTGAACAGATACTTCCAATTCTGAATTTCAAGCCTGGTCAAACACATTTGAGACCAGGTCAGGTTCACTTAAAGAGTTCTTGAAATGTTGTCTAGAACCACTCTTGAAAACCTCTTCTGCTCTTATCTTATGAGAGACCCCCCCATTCCTAGCAAGTAATTGATGGTGGAGGGCTGGGTGGGTTTGCTGCTATCATGCTCCTGTGTTTGGACACTGAAGGAAGTGTTTTAACACTTTGTGACAATACAGGGAAGCACTTAATTCTGATCCTTGAACAAAGTATCCGCTTACAGAGGAGCCAAAGCAAAACACACATGAATTAATCTGTCAGTTTGTGCAGCTTGCAGGTCAGGAGCGGTGTACAATTACCCATAATTCAGGATGAAGTCAGGGGATTTATTTCCAGAAAACTTGAAACAATATTTACGCTTGCAACTTCTTCAATTCTTATCAGGTTTGTTTGATATTTTCCAGGCTATTTATTAGTTCAATGTGCTTTATGGTCTGAACGATATTCCACTATTATTTATAAAATCCTAAACTATAAATTGTAAATAAGTTGTATTCCTGTAAAAAACAAAGTATAATGGAAATCTGTATTCATTAATACATGATATTTTAAAATGAACATGAAATCAGCCTAATGAATTCTATATAAAGCCGAGCTTAGATTGGGAGAGGGAAACACGGCACAGGACGCCAATTACCAGTGCAAAGCAAATGGAGGAAAGAGTGACAAAAAGATGATCTCATCACTCTGCTGCTTCTCTTTTCCCTGTCCGATCACAGTATAGGGGCAGCGAGGAGACCGGTTACTGAAACACAGCAGACAAACGGGTCTTTATTCTTCCCAGACAGGGCTTTTTGTATTTTAAAGCTGGGTACATCTCAGAAGATGATGGACAGAAGCACAAGTCATTTAGCATGGGTAAAACATTTCTCCTGAGCATATTTTGAGTATTTAGTTTTTTTTTCTCCTTGAAGTAACATATAAGGGAAATGCAGGCAAGAGAAAAAAGATGTCTTATTTTGTGTTGTTATCTATAACACATCACTAGTGCTAGGATGAAACTGGATTTTTTAATGCAAATTTCCACTTTCACCCTTACAAGAAGCCAACTACATCTTTATGAAGGAATGTCCAGGAGTAAGGGAATTGGGTTTAAAATAAAGAATATATAAAAGTAATTGATTGAAAAAATAAAAATAAAAAAAATGTTTATTATAGGTTCCCTTCTAGTTTGAAAAAAAGGATGCATTTGGGTATGGGCCCTGTAAAAACTTGATCTTCCTGAATCTCCTTGGTGGGAAGTCTTCTTCTCTGGCTGCTGAGCCACAAAGCTATTCTAGGTGAGCATTAGGTTGCAGGGCTCAGCACCTGATGGGGGTATGAAAGGATCATTTCTCCTCCAGGCTCTGGGGGTCTTTGACCTGCCCTAGGAGGTCAGGGAATGGTGTAAGTGATCTGTCCAGGCTCTGCTCTATCTGCTCACTTTATGGGACTTGTAGGGGTCAAGAGGCACCCAACACAAATCAGAGAGGGCACAAGGGCCTCAGGCCAATGTTTCAGCACATTAACCTAATGGAAGTGAAGTGTTGACAGAGGTAAATGGTGCAAGTCCAAGCCAAATATATATTTGTAACCCATTCATGAGGTTAATTTTGTGGTCTGATAAGTGAATTAATATTGATTGGAATAATATTTATTGTAAAATAACTATAAGCCATGCAGAAGAAGTGGAAGACATAAAACTTATAAAAAAAAATAGAAATTTTTAATTTCCTCTGCTCAATCCAAGAAAAAAAATTAATTGTAAAAATGGCCTTGGTTGGTCCCTAAGGGACCCTTTTAAATATCCTAAAGAAAATGTCCTTCAAACTTTTGGAAGTGTTGGATATCTATGTTCTTGGCCATGATTCCTTCCCATGACGCCTACATCATTCTCACAGCAGTGATCTAAAGGGGTCCTGGGATGGGGTCATAGGGGTGGCTTGGGACACCCCCAAAAGTGTTGAATATTGAAGGATGCAGAGCTAAAATAGACTGAAGGTAAAGGACCTCGCTAGGTGAGTACTAAACTGAAGGTAAAGGACCTCGCTAGGTGAGTACTAAGGTTGCAGGGCAACCTTTACTGTGCTGTATTATTCCCCTTCTTCTCACTTTACACGTTAGTAAATCCAGACCAGTATTCAGTATTTGTTGTTTTTATATCTGGCCCACAGACTTGCATTGTAGGAACAATGAAGCACTCAATGTATGAAAGTGTGCTTGGGATTAAAAGGGCAAACCTGGAAGCTTTTATTATGGAATAAAAACATTGAATTTGGGGAGCTCATAACTTCCTTTGGAGAATACTACCTTTTATTTTAGGTGTTAATGTTTTCCCCATTCCCCAAATGGTATATTTGTGTTATGTCTAATAATAATAGTGAATGTGTCTTTTATTATGAAATTTGCCTTACTTGGCTGCTCCCAGAAAATGCTAAGCTAGGTACACACGTGTAATAATTGTCACTAGAAAACGAACGACTAACGATTGTTCATGATTATTTTGAACGATCGTATTGTGCACAATTCTGTACATGCTGTATCGATACGATCGTTCAAATATAATCCACCAATATTGTACACACGCTAGATACGATCGTTTGAACGATGCAGGAAGTGAAATGTAAAGGAGAAAGTGTACCGCACGATCACTGGGCGACCGTACATACAATAGATAGCGAACGATCATCGCTCAATCAGATCCGTCGGGACGGTCGTTCGTTTCGGCGACAATCCTCGTTCATAGGTGTCGTTGCGCACTTTTTTGTTAATGATTATCAGGCGAACGGTCGTTAGTCATTCGTTTCCAACCATAATTATTGCACCTGTGTACGCAGCCTAAGACCTACCAGGTTCAATATTGGTTTAATGACACTGCAGGAGGTAAGGATTCTCACCCCATAATCCCCTGTGATTTAAACAGTTTATAAAATTGGTTCCAATTGGATTTAACTCAAGGTGGTAAGTCCCAGATGCATTGTGGTCTTACAAAAAGTACAGCAAAGTAAAAGTGAACTTTTTTTTGGGTAACTTTGGATTCCTTTGGGTTCCAAAGGACTCTATTAAGAATTTTTGTTATTAAATTAATTGGATCAGAGTCTGTATTGCACATAAACTTGCTGTTGATGGGACTAATTCTTGTTCTATCAAATGAATCCACCAGGAGAACTATCTTACCCATGTAAGCCAAACGACATGTTCACGTTCCTGCCTCGTTCTCCATTCTTCTTTCTCCCAACTACCCTCTCTGCTGTGTTCTTCTTTCTGTAGTGAGGATTTGTAGTCCTGTATGGGTTCCATGTTGGTCTCGTTAGAGCTTGCACAAGGCCGGGGACTTGGTTAAGTGACAGCACCAGGACCTGGCAATTGGCCACAAAGGCACTCAGCTTTGCTTTGCATCAATATTGGGTAAGTTACATGATCCTGATCACCTATACTACACTACTCGGGTGTACAAACATTTGGGGATAGGAAAATGAATACAGCCAGCAGTTTAGTAAATGCCAGCAGTGTAGGTACTTGAATTTGGCTTGTTATCAGCATTTTGCTGTGTACAGCACCAGAGCTCAGATTGGGATAAGTAGAAATAGCACAAGGAACCAACCATACCAAAAGATGTGCAGATACCAGGATAGAGCAAGGTGACAAGGAGACCTGTAAGTGAAAGTGAAATTGCAGCAGAGAGAGATATGGTCTCCCTAAATACACAGGGTCGCACTGGAGGACAGAGCAGTGTACATCTGGATGGGCATAAATACAAACCCTATGGAATTTAAACCATATATGTACTTAATTTTCATATTTAGCTGTTTATTTGCAGCTCAGTAAATCAAGATGTGTAATACTCTGCATAGAATCATGGACTGGAAAAGAACTGTAAAATTTCATGAGAAACAGATTAGACCCAGAAACTGGAAGGCGTTGTTTTGTGACAACAATACATTGATCTACAGATATTCCAAAGAACCATTTCTAAGGGTCGGAAATGAGCCTTGGATGGAGGCGGACATGCCCGGCAAGCAAAGCGACACCACCAGAGATAAATGTTGGTCCTACGACCCCGGAGGCGCCCCCAGTCTCAGAAGAAGCCCATATCTTATCCAGCCTGGAAGAAGCTTATTCAGAATGTGATCCTCCAACTGCCCTGAGGAAATTGCATGTAAAGTGATACTTAACCCCTCTCCAGACTGCTTCCTCTTCAGATTTCCATTAAAACAATGGTTTTCAAGTGAAAAAAAATGGTCAAAATATCATAAATAAGTTGTTATCGGCAAGAAGGCTTTAGGACGTCACAAGTTGTTTATCTTACATTCTTTATGCTGGATGTGCAGCTTTTATTGTTCAAATGTACAGTGCATTCAATGATGGAAAAAAAATTGGCGACCACTACCACAGTCTCACAGAGAACAACTTTTGGCCTTGTTTATCGGTACAACCCTAGACGACACAGAGGCGTGAGATCTGCCGTATGTTGTCAAAATGAAAAAATTATACTATATCATGCCAAGTTATTTTTCACCATCTCTAATCCACTATCAGAGTGTTGGCCTGATATCCAAGCAGAGGATTACTAGAAAATTTGGGTAAAATTTTGCCATTTTAACTAAATGTAGGGGACTAAATTCCTACGTCTCTCACTATCTCAATTTGTACTGAGGAACGGAAAGGGAGTCTGAATACCTGATGATATCCCCATAGATGTAGGGATAACTATTTTATCCTGGCCATGCTAATTTTGAAATCAATTTTTCATAGTGGGACCAGTTGGTATCCCTGCTTTTTCTACATGTTGATCTGCCAGTGCATGGTATTCCTGTAGTTTCATAGTCACTCTGTGATATCAGAGGCTAGCAAGCCCCTTCATCCAGCACTGCAATGCCTCATTGACAACAGCACCTGTCAATGGAGAAGCTGTAGTTCCATTTGAAGTCTTGCTCAAGAACTTTGACTTTGATATTTGGAAATTTAGGCTTGGGGTCCATATGTTTTTAAGGTTTAAATGGCGTAGATTTGGAGATCATTATTTATTTATTGGCCGAGCCAATCTAGCTGACAACACTTAACAGCTGTCAACATCTACTGCCTGGTTGGCTGATCTGTATGCTGTACCTGTGTTTAACAGGCATAGTGTACTGCTCAGCCATTGGATATTAACAACTGAGTATGGCAACTGGATTGGCCATACCGTGCAGCCAGTCAAGTATGGTTGTACTGACATCAGTCCTGCCATCGCCCATACCTCTCGGTACAAGATGTAGACAGGTGAGCCTTTCATTGGATGATCCCCATTGAACCACCATTTATCCCCATCCTTGGATCTCAGGTAGGAACCTATAGCAATCTGATGACTACTAAAAACAGAAGGCTAAAAGCTATTTTTAGGGTTTTGTTGGAAGATTTTGTTTATATGACATGGTTAATGGACCTACATCCCTCTAGAGATGAAAGCATTTACATCCACTTTAAATTGTACATCATCTTTTTTAGATGCCCCCAGCCATGCCGCCCAAAAGCCCCCAGCATTTGCACCTTCCATTGAATACACTGTCTGTTGCCAAAAATTGACCAACAATTCCTGGGAAATGAAAATTCTTTTTTTAATCATGACCATAAACTTATAAGCAGTCAGAACCAGGGTTTTAAATCATAGTTGGAAAAAACTTTCTTTAATATGAAGACTCTTGTAGTCTTTGTAGAGAAGGGGATAATCGATATACTACAAAAAGAAAGTGACTTAACTGCCCCCTGGGTTTTCTTCTATCTTCCTGGCTTTTTGCATGCTCTTATTTGGCTTGCCTCTAACAGCCATGCTTGCTTACCCCCTGTGTCTGTGGTGTCACTACTTGTCCATGGTTCATCAGCCAGATAAATGGAGTGAGTGATAGATAGAGCATTCATAACAGCCAGTAGGGACCTCCAACAAGAGCTCCTTCCACCACGCTCTGCTTGATTCAAAAACCCCATGAGGTTGATATACATATCAGTTAGGAAACTTTGGGTATAGTATGCATCACTATTGGTATTGAAATCAATCCTCGAAAATCCAACGATGGTGCTTGCCCACATGTGAGTAATATGCCTAGTGGCCTTACAAAAATTATAACCACAATTTTAGGAGAACTTGGAGAAAGATGAATGGGATAACTTTATTGCATGTCTGAGATCTTGGTGGGGCACAGCTCATCTTTATCAATGCAGCTAGCAATAGTGATAGTGAACTATTTATTAGCTCTTACCCATACCAATCCCTTCCACCATAGTCCTGGTCAAAGGTTTTTTTATGGTTTTGGATAAAAATTTGGATAGATTTCCCTTCTCTTCCTGTCCTAGAGATGCCACAGTAGTACAGTAGTAAATCAATATTTTTTGTCACTGGAACAATGGGTAAGGCGAAAATTGCCCCAATTGTGGCAACTGTTCTAGTGACCAGTAGCACTTTGTTTTCATTTGAGCTGCATATTGTGTTGGCATTTTATAAATCTATACAACATGGCACATGCCCCATGAAGTGTAGAGCTTGGCTCTATACTCGGCACTTCCCGGCAGTGACCACCCAGTGGGCGAAGAAAATCATGGTGGACCTAGATAAGTGGGCAACAGAGATATCTGAACTATGGATCCTGGATCTATCATTACTACAGGATGCTAAGAAGAAGGTAAGTATGTTCCATAATGACACACCAAGCTCACCCATACCAATGACTTTATTTCTGCTTGAGGTATAAAAAATACTTGTCAGTGGCCACCCAGTGGTCAAAGAAAATCTTGGTAGACCCAGAAAAGTGGCAAATAAAGATGGCTGTACTTTGGATCCATCATCACTGAAGCATTGTTGAAGAAGAAGGTAGAGACGTGCCGCAATTGGCCAGTACGCATGACACACCAATCTCACCCATACCAATGGGTTTCTTTCTGATTTAGGTACGAAACTAGCATAATTAGTACTTTTGGGCGAATTATACGTACCTCTTTTCTTCAGCAATGTGATGTCCATAAGCTCCTTCATCAATGTTCCCATCTTCTGGGTTTGGGGTCAACCATCATGAGCCTGGTAAGGGTGGCGTAACTCACAGGCACAGGAATTCATTCACTCCAGTACCAGACAGATGGTGGAATTGTACAGAGCGACACACTTACAGATGAAGACTTTGGTAAGAAAGGAAGGTAAGAATCCTTTATTAAGGAAGACACATAGTATGTCTTTTCTACAAAATGAGGAAAAAAATCAAAAACATTCCTACTTGTAAACTTTAAAGCACACTAAAGTTCCACTTTCAGCCTCAATAAATAACTGAAGTCTTCCATCTGGCCTCTCTTCACTCCACTCTCGTCCAACCAAGCGTTGCAATGAAAACACAAGCAACAAAGTATTTGTGGAGGGGTCTTTCCAAAGTTGCCAGGCTAATGAAGAGTGTAGCGTGTCATCAGATCTGGAATGAAGGAAAGAAGATGTCCAGTGGGATGGGGTGGGGGGTAGTGTTTGGTTTTAATTTAAATTCCTTTTGAAGGGAGATGGTCATGAGAAGAGAGCAATTCGAGCTGTGGCTTACTTCCAGATTTATCACACATGACACAACGGGACAACATTTGCAAGGAATCAAAGATAAAATATTTGACTTCAAGGCTAAGCCCACCCACATGTGATTTGTCAGTATTGGGCGGGTGACAGGAGGTCGAATTACCCGGTGCCCTTTTATATATCTTTGGGACTTTAAAGATAAACTCATCCCACTGCACTTCCAAGGAACTTTGAGCAGTCTGGTTGAAAAATCCGACCCCCAAACTGGGAAATCTTACCCCAAGTGGAAGCATCTTTTATTGACCAGTGGACATGGTTAGACAGTTTTATGTAGGTTCTAATTGGACTTCAAATGGTCCAGGACACCTATACAGGTATTACATATAGCTGATAGCAGTCAGGCCAGTAACACAAAAAGTTATCAACTCCCAAGATTCTGCACGACCATTACATTTTTTCTAATCATCAAAAAATATTAATAAAAACACGTTTAATGGTACCAGATCAAATGTAGCAAATAATAGAATTTTTATTGTGAAGCATTACACACCCTCTAAAGCCTATTGACCACCTTTCCTTTACTCTCCTATTCACCAGACCCCTAAACTAACTAAGTAACCCCCCCCCCCCACAAAGATACTTACCCCTGCATGGCAGTTGGTGCCTCCACAGCACCCAGGGTGTGCTTTACTTTACCCCATCGTCTCCAGTCTATCAGGTGCCACTGTGCAGACATGGGCAGCACCAGAACATTTGGTGCATGAGTGTTTTTAAATACATCCAGTCTAATCCTTAACATCTCTATACCAGGCTCTTGCAATCCTTAACAGAACAGAGAGAGGGAGGAGCAGCATTAAGAACCAATCAGGATGAGCTGCTTGCACATGTGCTGGCAAGGGACATGAGATAGGAGAGAGAAGGAGGGTGAGTTTGCAACTCTGCTATTGTTCAAACATTTTCCAATCACAGACCAGGGTCAGAGGGTGACCTAGCTTTATTGATTTACTACAACTGGGAAAAGTCAGGTCACCAGGCTGGCAAACAACACATTTTTGTAATTTGTTGTGAGTGTATTATCCTTTAGGTAAAGTATAACTTGGACACAATAAAAAAAGGATATATAATGATGTCATCTTCCCCAACATATATTGTTACCTATTGATCCTTATTATATTTTTTACACTTTCTGTAATTGGGTGACTGCATCATATATGTCATTTTTTGCACACTTTTTGCACATCGTTCAACCATATTGCTGCTGTCATCTCTGCCTTGAAGAGCTCCCAGAATCCCTTGCTGCTGCCACCCTCTTTGTTATAATGATGAGAAGACTAATCCCCAGGAGTAAGGCAGAGGAACGGCGACAAAGAGGCTTTTCCACGCTCATTCATATGAAGACAATTTCACAGTCACTGGACTGTAGCGTGTGTAATACAGCCCGACGCTTTTATTAAAGATCTGCACTAGAGGTGTCTGCTGATTCCTCAGCAGGGGTCAATGGTTGACTAAGCACATGTGATGTCTTTGTTGGCCACAGATGAACTGCATTTGTGTGCCGCTAACATCTCGGCTTGTACAGCACAAACGCTGTGTGCGCGTGCCAATAGCTCCAGTGGCATAGTACATACGATCCAGCTTTTCCTGGTTTGATTACAATAAATTAGAAATAAATTTAACAGGCAACTGATCTAACAACAGATTTAGTGGAAAGCCATGGCAGAAAAATCCAATAGCTACCTCTCATTGGTCCTGTGGTGTACCCTATGCTTTCCCAATATTGGGAAGGGCAGAATAGCGTACATGTGCATGCTATGTCTTTGGACTTTTGAGTTACTGATCACCGACTGGAAAACTGACTGGGCCAGCAGAGCCAAATCTAAACTTATCAGCAGATCTTCTTGTGTATATTAGACCAACTTTCAACCCAAGGCTTGTACAATTGGTCGCTGGCATTAAAGGCTGACCAGTTCTACCATTAGTAGATTGGACCTGTACTATAAAACAGTGAATCTCACATTGACTGAAACATTCCCTAGTGTTTCAATGACAGTGATTGACCAGCAGGTTTGCTGGATCACCCAGCTTCACTGATGAAAGTGTATCCTCTCCAGCCTTGGAAAGCATTATTAAATCATGCCCGTTGACATTATGGGGATCTTTAGATTGTAAGTTCCTTTGGGCAACTAATGTGCACAATTCCGTGATTTGTGTAAGAATATGTTGAATGGATGTATTCAAGATCATTACTCTGTACAAGTATCAGTAAGGTAAAGCTGTAGTAGAGGGGTGGACTCCATGTAAGTGGAAGGGGCAGTACCGGGACAGGTTTCAGATTGGTGGGAACAAAGTAATGGGGCAGATTTCAGTGGAGTGGAGGAACAGATAAAAGATGGCAGATATTTTGAAAGAGAGCAGAAAAGTAACTGAAAACTCCCAAGTACGGTGTTGATGTAGTAAGAGAATGGATCCAAGGTGGAGGGAGTGGAAGGTGGAGGTGCAATACGATGATAGGTCCCATTACGGTGCAGATCCAGTGAGCGGAAGGATCCCATGTGGACAACTGACAGAACCAAGGACAAGCTGTACTAAGACTGACCCAGCAGAGGACTGAAAAAAAAATTCTGTGGTCCCTAGTAATTTGCCCCCAAAATGTGTTTTTTTTGTGCCATATATGGAACCACAGAAGGCCTGTTTCTCTGTTTGACCCCTGCTTACTTCTGCCTTACACAAATGATAGGAAAACTATGCGTCCTATGCGACCTTCCTTCTCATTTCCTCTGGTGGGCCTCTGGTCCCCAGACCAACCCTGCCTGTACTAGTAATTAAAAAAACACAAAGAATTTCTGGAAGGTCAGCAAATTCTGAAAGAAATCTGTTTTTGTAATTTGGCTACCGATCTGATTTTACAATATTTATGGCAAGGTGACAACATGGCTCAGTTAAATCCCCCCCTGGTATCTCCGGTTTTGTGTGTATTTACCAGCATCTTCTATCTCAAGCTTCATTTATTCCAATTTTTTTTCCAGCCTGGTCATTTAGTAACCACATTAAGTTCTAAATTGCCCCTGATACAAAAGATACTCCAGCAGCCTGGGTAAACATTTCTAGGCCTTTCAAGGCAGAATAGGTTAATTTTTCAATGCAATTTGCTGAAGCACCCCATCTACCAGCCGTTAAAGTCTGATTTATTTAAGGCCCATAATGGGGCTTTCCATGCCAAAGGTGGTTCTTTCTCTTGAAGGGTTTTTAACAACTTTAATAGAAGTCAGTTTGTAAAGGGCAGGCCTCTCCCCTGCTGGGCTATTGTCTGAGGTAAATTGAGAAGCAAGGTTTGCCTGTGTGGAGTGAAAGTGAAGTTACTCGCCAGCCACTGGGACCATCACTCAGTTTGCCACTAATACTAACTTAAACAACGATAAGAAAGAACTAGGGGGGGGAAAAGAGAAAATGAAGGCCCCCTTCCCCCGCCTCTTAGCAATGTTTCCTGACGGCTGGATACAGTATGGAGTTTGTCCCCCCTACCACGCTTAGGACAATGGCCGCGTGAAATGGGCTTCTCAGTTTGAGGGGCATTATAGGGTTCTGGTAAGAGGATCCCATCACAGGGCTCAGGAGAGTCTAGTTATCTCCATGATGGAATTCTCACCGGTAAAAAAAGGCAGTATAAGCACAAAAATTATGATGAGGACAACATAAAAGGCAAATAAACCAGCTACGGACCTGGGTAGCCCTTACCATAATGCCCATTAAGTCAGACTTACTAATAAATTTGCCCTCCTCCAGCAAAGTTGGGTCTACTCCCCCAATCTCAGTCGTCACCATCTTCTCAAAATTATCTTCCAGTACCAGCTTCTTTCTTCTTTAGTCATTGGGCGGCCACTGATAATGTAATGAAGTGTGCTGGAGCTGGTTTGTCCCCTGAATTGTAAGGGCCAATGTGCGTGGGGGGGTAAAACGTGCTAGCCTGTTTCCGAGGCATTCATTTTGACACAATTTTGACAAAATTTCTCGGTATGGTGACCACACTCACGCATACATAGAAGATTACATAGAAAATTAGTGTTGTTATATTAAGTATCCCAAGGTCACTAATGTAAGGTATCACATAAGCAAACACGGAGCGTCACCTTCCTTGGCAAAGTAGGCTTTTATTTCTGAGCTCTCCTTTCCTAATTGTTAGTCAGTGTATGACTTCCTTAGCTATGTGCATGTTCCCAACCAGTGGCTTAAAATTTACTTAAGGCTAGAGAGCTCAACCAGGCAACTAGCATCTTCAGAGGAAAGTCATCATGGGCGACCTCCTTATACCAGTCAAAAAAGGTTTATTGGTGATGTGTGTAAGCACAAAAGCAGATCACAGGAGGGAGGGGATTGTTATAGGAGAGTTTAATAAAGACCTGAGCTCTGTTGTAGAGTGAAAGCTAAACCAGTAATTTACTCAGTGGGTGATGTGCATAATGTGTGAATATATCAGACTCAACGATCACCACCTCTGCTTTTAGGAAAGGTCGTTCCATAAACAGAAATGGCTTCCAGTTGCCTGACATTTAATCCCCTGGACAAAACTATTACGATAGCTTGAGAGTCCAAGGTAAACCGGCTGCATGCTTGTCCCGAGCCAATTACCCGATACTGTGCCTTGCATTTACATACGTGCGTCAATATGTTTTTTTTATGCATTACCATACATTTTGTTGTTTGGTAGCCCAATCAAAATGAAAGGTGCACAATGCGTTCGAGTGCCCTGCAAAGTCCATGCATTGGGTTGTGTTGCCCTAGAATAATAACCCTGCAACAAGCTAATGCACAGAGTATGCATTGCTGCAACATGTGCATTATCACAATGTATATCAGTGGGCCATTGATAACCTAGCCTTAGGCTATGTACACACTTGCAATAATTGTCGTTGGAAAGGATCCTTCACGATCCTTTCCAACGACTAACGACTGCATGATGCATGAATGAGTGTTGTACATACAGCACCGTTCTGCTGTATGGAGAGGGGTGGGGGAGAATGACAGAGCAACACCCAGCTGTGCTCTCTCCCCCTTCACTTCTATTACGATCATTCGTCATCCATCGTCCCTGGATCCGCCAGGATGGTCGTTTGTACAATGGACGACGAGCGCTGTACACACGCCAGATTCTCGTCTTATATCGGCCCTGAGCCGATTATCAGACGAGAACCATTGCACGTGTGTTTGTAGTCTTAGGCTACTAACACACATCAGATGATTCTTGTCTGATTATTGCTTTAGGGCTAGTATCGGATGAGAATCTGACGTGTAACGTCAACGAACGACTGCAATACAAATGAAGGGGAGAGAGTGCAGCAGGGTGCCGCTTGCTCATTCTCCCCCTCCCCCCTTATAGAGCAGAATGGTGCTTTGTGTACAGTGCTCATTTATGCATCTTTCAGTCTTTTGTTGTTGGAAAAGATCGTGAAAGATCCTTTCCAATGACAAAAGTCTAACATGTGTATGTAGCCCTAGTTTATGATTAAAACCCCATCATCCTGACACAAGTTGGATTGACTTCCTTGGTGTTTATCTCTTTTTACTTGCAGGAGGGGCGTTGAAGTGTTTATTTATCACTTTCCCCTAATTCCACTCTTTGTTATGCAAACTTCTCAGCCTGAGCTCACTTTGCATACTCACATATCCAGGACACAGGGAAACACTGTTACCTACTAATGACCGTCCATTAGGGAGATTTCACATCAATGAGCTCTGCCAGGAGGCTGGATAAACTTCATAAAAGTAATTACTTCTCTGTTAAGCTGTCTGGGAAGAGGAAGTCACAGGAGTGAAATGATGGGAAGTTGAAGAGGATCTCTAGGGAGCTGTATTTTTTTTTAAAGTAGAGAGCAAGTAGGAGTTAAAACCTACATCTGGTTTTTCTTACTCTAACTGGGAAGATCTCTTTTTACTTCCTGGTACAAAAAAATATAACTATCTTAAAAGTTCATGTTGGAACCCCTAAAAAGAACTTTTAGAAAAAATTATAACGTGGTTATTAATTCAGGTGAACCCCCCCTACAATGGGGGTTGTGGGAGAGGTTCCTTCTTACATTGGTGGTCCGTGGAGATGGGCCACCATCAGAAATTTCTGGGTCCTCAACTAGGTAAACATCCTGGCCCCCTGTTCAGGCCAAGCACTTTTGACTGGGGCCCAGTATAGAAGTACCCCTTGTCCTCCCAATGATGGAGGCCTTGAGGGGAGAGGAAGGACCTTACATTGATAATGGGCAAAGAATGACTACCATAGGTCAAGAGGGACCTTCCTACACTGGTAGTCAATAGAGAAGAATCCCCTTACACTGGTAGTCAGTGGAGAAGGACAACCTTACGCTGGTGATCAATGGATAAAATCCTCCTTACAGTGATGGTCAGTAAGTTTAGGGCCCCCTTCCACTGGTGATTAGGTTCCTTACTTTGATGAAACATGGAAAGTTTGTCTCTTGTTCAGTTAACTAAAAAGATAACTGGTGTCAGTGGTTACCTATCTCAGAAGCAAAAATGCTCATTATTTTAAGGATTCATAGCAACCTTTATAAAAGAGTTTCTCATCAGGTCAGTTACCATTGACACCAATTATTTTTTTGGAGTGGGAGAATGCAATGTAAGAGCCAATCTTCCCATTAAGCACCATGCTAATGTACTAATGTAATAAGCCATGGACAGGAGTTCCAGCAGGGGTTCCTTAGGAGCTAACATTTATTTTAAGGGTTCCCTCATGTTAAAACAGTCACGAGAGGCTGCTCTAGAAGAATCCCTCTAGAAGACTTCTCTAGAGCCGCCCCAACTCTCTGGAATGGTCTTCCTCGTCCTATTCGGCTTGCTCCTACTTTCTGTTCATTTAAAAGAGCGCTCAAAACCCATGTTTTCAAACTTGCCTACCCGGCTTCTTCTGTCGTTTGAAACCATCACTACTTCCCACCACTACATATCTCCCATCCTATTGTGTGTGAAATTCCCTCACCTACTAGATTGTAAGCTCTTCGGGGCAGGGTCCTCTCCTCCTGTATCACTGTCTGTATTAGTCTGCCATTTGCAATCCCTATTTATTGTACAGCACTGCGTAATTTGTTGGCGCTATATAAATCCTGTTTATTAACAATAATAATAATAATAATAATAAAATCCCGCCTGAGAAAAGCTGTTTTAGAATTTTTTTCCAGTGGCGAACCATTGTCGCCACTGGAAGCTTTCACTCAATTCCTGTTCTGGGAAAAAAACTGTCAAATTTTGGGGTTCCCATTACTTTCTGTCCTAATGGAGAGGTTCATTGACCTAAACAAAGAAACAACCTTTGTTTCTAAAGGGTTGGGCAACTCATGATCTTTAATTGTAAGAAATGGTATATTATTACTAGGTAGCACTGAGAAGTCTACGTATGTAGATGTAGAGCAGGGGTGTCAATCCCAAATACACAGGGGGCCGAAATTAAAAACTTAGACCAAGTCGGGGGCCAAACTTGAAATGTATTAAAAAAATGAGTAAGTTTACTATTTCATCCATAACTAACAAAAACAAACCCCTCTACACACACTTTAGGGTTAAAAAGACTAATTTCTATCTATCTGTGCAGGCTGTGTGTTGTTCATCCTCTCACATCACAAGTTTGTCTGACACTAAATATTACACTATGCAGTCTCTAATGGATTGAAACAAATACAATGCCCCTGGTAGTCAGGCACCATGTGATCATTGCCTAGGCTGTGTGTCACATGATGGGTGTACAGGAATAATGTCTATGTATCGCATGTATTGAAAATGATGATGTGAGGTGATAATGCGGGCAGGCGGGCCAGATGTAGTTCATTTTCAGAGTTCTTTGGGGGGCCAAAAAAAGGACCTTGAGGGCCTCTGACACTCCTGATGTAGAGTAAACAATTTTGACTTAGGCCCCACAGACTCTACATATGTAATAGGCAAATATAGCAGCCCCTGTGTACCTTTAAATTTGCAAATAGTACATAGAAACAAGGTTTCAAAACTTCAAGATATGTTGATCAGATTTTTAAATCTAAATGGATAAGAGATGAGTGTAGAGATAAATAAAGAGTGAATGTATGAGTGGCTTATATACTCTTCCTCTAGTGGCAAATCTGTAAATCTTTATATATGAGCAACATGCTTATGGATGAAGAACATTAAGAACTTCTAATTTGGTGCAGTTTTGCCTATATAATCAATACTTCGGGAAAAAATCAATAATAATCATAGAAATCATAGAAGTCGCTTCTCTTATCCCTTTGGTAGAAGCAATGGATCCTTAGATCATGTCATTTGGATGCTTGTTGTTTTTAATATTTGACTAATTTTTGCAAATATCAGAATTTACCCAATTATAGAAGACTAAATCCAGCGATTGAAGTATATAATTAGAGTAGCTAATGAGCAATTGATGGGTGCTTGATACCTAATATAAACTGATTCCAAAATTGTTGGTAAGTTAGATGTGGATAACTTTGTTATATATTCATAAGAAGTTGGGAAACTTATTTGGTTAGATTAAACAGCCATAAGTCATCTTCTGAAGATTTATGATGTTGAAACAAGGGGCACTCTGCTGCCCGCTAACATCTTGCCACCCTTTGCTGCTTTTCAGAAAAATCGGGGACCCGAGGGCATTCAGTGAGTACAGTCTTGTTCGAGCACAATCTATTCTGTCAGCGTGCTGGCACACAATAGTCCTGGTCGCCCTGCGTTTTTTTCATGTATTCACTCCTCTCCCCCTAAATGTCTCTTTTTGTTTGCGGTCACTTGACCAGAAAATGTCTGACATCTGCTCGCTATGATGTTTGGTTCTGCCTGTCAAAGACACATTTATGAATCCGGAGTGTCCCACTGGTATCCAGTGGGGAATAGAGCATCCGAAATGAAACTCTCCGCGGGAGGATTCCTCGGACAAGCCGTCCTTGGCTGGAGGCCTAGCATTCCAGAGAACGGGGCATGACGGCAGCCATTTTTAAAAGGACAAGGAACAAAACAGTGAGCACAGTCAATGAGAATGGATAAAATAAAAAGGGACTGTAGACCAACTGTTTTCAAAAGAAAAAAGAATTACATAGCCAGAATTTTTTTTTTATTTTAGTAGTGGATAGAGTGGTTTAAAAATGTTTAGAAGTGAAACTAGAAGATGACAAGCCACATAGTTCTGTACGGCATCTTCCAGTACAAAGCCAGCTGGAGGAGATTTTATCGGTGGAGACGTTCTGTTCTGGAGGTACAAAAAAAAATGAGAAGCAGAGGAATTTTTTAGAAGATCTATCCTCACCACTTCTAGCTGTGGGAATCTAACTCGGCCTTTCTCAACTTTTTTTTTAAATGGGGGAACCCTTGAAACAATTTTCCAATTTTCAGGGAACCTCTTCTATAATTACTATGTCCATCTCACGGTATATTAGTTTAGTGGTCATTGGGAAGAATGCCTCCTACATTCCAGGCCAATGCAAAGAATATCACCCTTAAAGATCATTTGGCATCACCTAAACTGACGTGAGAAACACAAATTCCTCAATGAACCCCGAGGAACCACTGGAGGAACCCTGGTTGATATACACAGGTCCAACCTTTTAGCTTGGGGAAAACTCTACCTGCCCTACCTGGGCTTTGTTATAGAGATTTTTCACTTACTGTCTTCATGACCTCCTGGCATTCTTCTGAGCCTACAGTCCCATTATATCTGCAGTGTGAGATCTAAGGCACTGCTAGTCTTAGGAGATTTGATGATGCTTCAACTGTTCCTACTATTTTCTTTACTAAAGACTCCATCATAAAGAAGAAAACCTCAGTTTCTTCCACAGATGGCAGAAGAAGGCCAGTAGAAGAATGTAATGGAGCAATGGAGGAAGGATCAGCCAAGGGAGGACCATAGGCAATACTGGGAACTACTCCTTGCCTTGTTTTGAGCACAATTTCCACAGTTCAGTTCCTCTAGGTGCTTTCTGGTATAGTTGATACTTTCATCTGACCGGTCATGCAATCGATGTGGGCGGCAGATAATTCTCCCAGGCCTGTGGGCTAGATGTAGAATTTCTCATAGTGAGACATGGTTGATTGCCTTTTTGTTGTTAAGCATTTTTGCAGAGATGATGCAGGTGGTACTCTGAGTGGACTTGTCATCAGACCTCTTCTAAAGTACCCTCATGTGCTTCTGGAACAAGGCGCTGAAGTGTGTGTAGAGGGGCGGGAGGAAACAAAAACATCTTCTCCAACTACAGAATATTCCTACCCCTATTATTAACAACCTATGAGGTAAAAGAGCAGATCAAAGCACCAGGCAGTCACAGATTAACACCTCTCCAGGGCTAATGCCTTTCATTAGTCCTTAAATGTCACTCACTAGCCTCCTCCACCCTCCCCATTCATAAACACAATTCCTGATAAGGAGAGGTTTTCAGTCAATGTCCACAACCCTGTTTACTTTTCCTTTTGTAGAGAGCCACTCCTAGAAAAATAAAATGCAGCCAATCCATCCCGTAGTGACATGTTAGCAAGCTTTGATTAAGGGCTTCATCTGGGCCCCACCTGTCCTTATTGGAAAAAAATGCTTTTTCGGGACAGATCCTTCACTTTGACAAAGCTGTCTTTATTTTGCTGGTCGTAATCCACCCTTGTTGCTTTCAATGTACCAAATGTCTCAAATTAAAATCCAGGCAAAAAGTTAAATACTGAGTAGCTACGCTAAATGTGCAAATATTTGTGAACACCTGACCATTTCATCTAGATGGCCCGAATTTTGTGGACCTTCATCTAAAATATTGAGTTCAGGTGAGCGTCCAGTTTATGGTACTATTAATGCTACAGCATGCAAAAATTTTATTCAAACTTTTTACACAAATTTTATTCAAAATTTTTACACAAATTTTACACAAAAATGTTTTACAATTGTACACTTCCAGCCTTGTCATCACAATATAAAGAAGGTCCCTTTTTTGTTCCATCATCCAAAAAGACATGTTTTGACCAGTTGGGTGTAGAAGAACTTGATTGGCTTGTACAAAGCCCTCAATAAAAGACCTTATTAAACACTTTTGGGATGAATTGGAACATCAATATTGAGCCAGGTCTTCTCGTCTAGCATTATTGTCTGACCTTCCAAAAGTTTCTTTTGGCTGAAGAGTCAAAACTCATATTAGAAACCTTCTCAGATGGATAGAAGTTGTTATGGCTGCAAAAGTCCAACAAGCTCATAGGTATGATGTCCACAAATGTTATCATGGCTGAATTGTTTGATCTGCCAAAGGATATGTATTACGGTCCATATCTGGGAGTCATAACTTTGGGAGAAGATACGTAAGCAATGGTCTCTTCTTTTTGTAGCATGTTTCATATCAGCACATGTGACTGCAAAACCTAATGGCTTTCTTTTGTTGCTCCTCCGTGTCCCATTCTGGTGAGCAAGGTATGAAAACAGTTTTAAGGAAAACAAATTCAGATACTTAGCATATTTACACAGTTATTTTATTGTTTTTAATTTAAATGAAAGCTTGTTGTTTAGTTTTGCATATATAATGATAGTTGTATCATTCTTTATAATAGTTCTGCTGTTAGCATTCATGATGCTGGCACCGGGCTTATCTCAGGGGGTGGTAGTAACTAAAAAAAAAAAACTCAATTCTAAATGGTCAATTATTCTCTCAAGATCAAATGGCCTTGGTTGTCTTGGGTGGTCTATGGATTTACACTCACTTCACAAATCTGATCTTTATCAATAGAATGGACAAAAATGATCTAATGTCAATAAGTAAACTAAGACTTTTTTATAATTGAACCTCAACCTTACTAAAAGGTTAGTATAGATGGGCCACCATCTATACCATTTATAGAGCTCGGGTGTTTTTTAAGAACCTTAAGAGAAAAGTCATCCATCTTGGTCCCATGGCAAGGAAAATGAACTGCAAATATTATTTTCCCCCCAAGAGTGGCAATACAGCTAAAGATGACCAGATCATGTGGCAACTATCTATTTACAACTTTGGCTATGATCGGACTTCTGTTAACCTCAATATCAATAATTTAGGAATGTCTAAATTTGGGACATTTTGGAGGGAATTCTATTTCTTAGCAACAGTGTACAGAATATTCAATTCGTCATGCATTTTTCTTTATAGTTATGGTAATGTAGACAGTCAGCCATCAAACAAAGACAACCTAGGGCTTTGTTACATGGCAAGAATGCCCAGGCCTCCAACAATGAACATAATGAGGCCTCCAGGTGGGCAATAATGCCTTGTTGTGATGAATCAGCTTTGTAACATTCACCAGACACAACTAAAGCCACCAGAAACATTTTGAAATCCAACCCTGCTATTATTGACTGTGCCAGCTTCTTTTTTTTAGTTGAAAACACGTAAAAGTAGATGTAGATTCTAACTGGATGACATTTAAGGCCTGGCTTATTAAAGTTCTCCAAGACTGGAGAAGATTAGCTATTGTAGGAGAACCTGGAATCGATTTCTTAAAAATAATTTGCTATTATTTGGCAAATGTTTTCATTCCTGGACCATATCTTTTCCAGGTTTGCCGGATCGCTCAGGTATCCCATGATAGCCTATCTCCACCAGTCTTGGAGAACTTTAATAAATCACATCCTTAATACACCAAAAGGTCCTATATTTGTTTTTTTCATTACATATTGCATTTTCTATCTTCTATTTTATCTCTCATGATCTCCTGCAGCCTCAATCAGCCTCCTAATGTTTAAATGGACTCCTTGGTACAATGTCAGCTGTACATAACTGACCTTCTATGCTTTTCCCGATAGTGACAACATTGGACCATGCTTGTCTAGTTTTAGTAAGAATGGCTTGTTGTAGTTTGATCCAGGGGAGCAAGTGACAGGGTGATAACACAGGAGCTCAACCAGGAGACCGTTATCACCCACTTAATTGTATCGTATGTACTTACCGCATGATAACATTCTCATTGTATACCTTCACTTTTTAATTCAAAATTTTTTTGAATTTATTTTTTTAATTAAATAAACAGACTTGATGACACATATAAGGTGTTCTCCCCAGCCCATTAAGCCAGCACTTTTTAGTAACTACCCAGCTGTTTTTGGGTAGTTACTGAAAAGTTGGGTCACAATACAGGGGATGCCACCCCCTACAGCTTCTTTCCACCCGGCTTAAAAAAATTTGAGTAAAATACTATATATATATATATATATATATATACTATAAAAAAATACTATATATATATATATATATATATATATAAATATATATATATACATAAACAAACAAAAATAAAAACAAAAAAAAATTAATGAGGTTTCCATATGTTTCAAATGTTTGCCATCCTTAGTCACATCTATCACTTTCCTACCCTCATACTGGTCACACGGACAGCAACCTGTAAATGTAAATGTAAGACATTGACAGTCATGAAAACATCATTTTAACCAGCATTGTTCCCTTACATTGTGAGTTATTTTGTTTTATTTTTTGCTGTCTTGTATTTTATTATAAATCGTTCCTTTTAATGTTTCCATTCCTTGCCATTGTATAGCAGCAGGGCATATGCTGGCTTTGAATATTAGATGGCTTATGTTTATAAAAAAAGTTGGATGTGCTATAAGATAGCAAAAATTAAAATAATTAAAAAAAAACTGGATTAGGTAGCTTGATGTGATGATGTTGACACCAGGACAGTAAGCAAAGGAAAATCTCCAGCAATGACATGAATGTAGGGACCCTTTCCATACTTTTCTTTTTTCCCTTTTTTTCTTTTTTGCTGTGACCTTTATTTTCCATTTCTTTCTGTCTTCCTGTGTCAATAAAGAAAGGAAGTGAACTAAAATTTCCCAACAAGGCCACTGAAAAATTGACAGTGGTCTTTATTCTTGTTTAGTTTGTAGATAAACTTTAAATACAAATAGGAAATATTAGATTATGATTTTAGGTGTGACATTGTATTGGCCGTCATATCGTGGTGTATGAGCCCACATGTGTATATGAAACACGTATTGTTCCACCAGCCCGTAGCATATGACTAGAATGGTAATGAAACAGGAATTGGAGGAATTCAGTTAACGGATTCATTAGTGGTAAGAAGGAGCTGTGAAATCCCCACACCAAGCGCATTTCAGCCAACCCGGGCCCGAACAAAGGAGCTGCCATGGGTGAACTCACATTTTTGTGTTATTTATGAGTTTAGAAATGCCTTCCTGCATAATGCAAGCTTTATTTTATAAAGTGGCCTTGTTACCACCAGCAGCTGGTGTCACCGAGAGCAAGGGGAGGGGAGGGTGGGGGGTGCAGCTACATCCATATCGGACCAATGAAATTGGAAGCAGCTTGAAAGTGACTCAATCGAGTTACAATTTAAAGAAAAAAATTCCAGAAAGACTTGATTGCTTCAATGTTGGGTAATCACAAAAACAAAATATGAGAGTAACATTAAAGGGTTTATCTGTTCAAATTTAACACTGGATTTTCACAAGTTCATAGAAAAGAGAAAATACATTGGGTTGGTTTACTGGTCTGTTCACTTAGCAATGAGAATTATTACCTGGCATGGGATATTTCACTTAGTTTAATCAATGATTGAGCTCAGCTTGGCTCGACTTCAACTATCCAATCATGTTCAAACAAAAATCTTTTTTTATGTGATTGTGTATCCCTTACTAAATTATTATTTACTGCATTTATTATTTTATTTTTTTAGATCTCCTTGCACACATTCTCTACATTTACAGAGTTAAGTAAAATTTTCTTTGCAGAGTGATATTTCACTGCTTAGTAAACTAGCCCCATGTCATTATTATGAACCAATTGTTTTGGAGTGATTTACTAAAGGGGTGTAGGCTTTATAAACTATTTATGTGTAAAGGGGAATTCACTTAGCTTAGTGAATGAGGTGAAGTTTGGCTCGCTTCAACCATCCAATCAAGTCTAAGCAAAAATCATGTTTTCTTTTATGTGATTGCGTATCCTTTGCAAAATTTATTTTTACCGCATTCACTAAGTTAAGTAAATTGTCCCTTGTAGAGTGATTATTCACTTAGCTAAGTGAACCAACTTAACCTAGTTAGTAAATCAGGCCAATTGATGTCTTGCAATGCATTGGCAATAGGTCCTGAGTGGTGTATTTTGACAAGATCCAATATTATTTTGCCAATCCAGTCTATTGAGTGGATTTACTAAGACTAAATATGTGTGGATGGTTTTATTTTTAGCTTGTAGAATTGTAACAATTAATCCCTACGAGGTGCATCTAATAGCAAATAAATGAGTCACATGACTTATTATGGACTAAACTACACAAGCAGAAGTGATTACCCCCTGTGATCACTCAGTGCTATCATTGCGTACAAATAATCGCTGCCACATGCTTCTTGTGTAGTATACTTCATAGGGAGCTCTATGTGTCATCCATTTGGTAATTTGTGATTTCCAATTTATTGACGTCTTACAAAATTACCAACTTCCTTCACTGAACATTTTGTAAAATTTCCCAATTCTCAAAATATTTTCATTGAGAGGGTGTGTTTATTTCTATTGTCTTTATTTTATTTCATGTTCTTTTTTATTGTACAAATTTGGCAAATTTTGGTGTACTGTCACATTTTTAAGAAAATTAAATGAATAAGGTAATTTTTTGGCACAAGGAAAAGTCAGAGGTAGAGAGAAGGAGTTTCTGCATTCTTTAGAAATTATTTAAAGCTCATTGCACCCTTAGAAAGAATCCTAACCATCACCTTCACCATTGGCTTCAAAGAATTTTACCAAAATTGTGACTTTTTTTAAGAAATTTTTACCAAAATTTCGAGGAAATAAAATCAATTTTTCTATTTCCTATTGGTTTACAGAGCTCATCATGCATCAATACACATCAAAGTACATGCATGAACGCCTTTTCTGGTGACCTGCAATGATCCCTAGGGGAAATGGAGAATCCACTGAAGTTTATTTCTGTTGAAGAAGCAAATAAAATTCAAGCACAATGATCTCTGTTGACCATCGAATAAAATTAAAAATTAACAAAAATGTTAGGTACCCTCAGACATTATTTTTTGTTACTTAAAATGCAAAAACACTTTAATATAATGTTTTATTATGTTTTTTTCAAACCAAAGAAGAGGATTTTATGGAACACAGAAAATTCAAGGGCTCTATTTCAAAGTCAGATATTCCCTTAAACATTCCCTCGTAGGAATCTTCCAAGTCCTTATGTTTCAATGGCAATAATTTATTCCCAGTAGAGAATGTTTCAGGGAATGTCAGATTCACTGCTTTAAAAATAGTGCCCTAAATAATGTTTATTAGCATTTTTTATAATATTATTATATTTATTATATTAATATTTTAATAATGGATTTAATTAATTTTTCATTTAGTAAAGTAATATATTTATTAACATACTCTAAAATTAATGAAAAATAAAACTCTACTTTCCGGTCCATTTATAAATGTTTATTACTCAAGAATTTTTTTTCACACTGAATTGCATTACAAAAGGTGTGAATCATGAGAAATTGATTCACATATATACTGAGTGAAAAATGTCACACTTGCTGAGTGAAAAAAGTGTGGATAAAATTTGAGTGAATCTCTGTTTTTTGGGGCATTTTTAATTGATATGAAGTGTAATAATTTTTATAATTCAGTTTTATGTACACTTGTGCTATGTAAGTTTCCGCCTAATCAGTTCATTACTACTAATGAATAAAGGGACAGGACAGTAGGGAACGATGTGACGGGACATGGAGCAGGGATGCTTATGACCTGCAAGAGTCCTGAGGGCATACACCTGGTTTGAGTTCATGTTACTTACCCCGCACCCCTCCTGCACAAAGGTCAGGACCTGACCCCTGTCAGGCCTTGTGAAACCAGCCGCAGGCCGACAGCTCCTTGAAACCTGTGCGGCTCTTAATTAAAGATGATTGCAGCCTGTGCTGTAAGGCACACAGGCACATTCCTCTAGAATTTTTTTTTCACATAAATCAGTTAGTTTAGAAATTTTTTAACTGTGTTTCAGATCACTTAAAGGCTTTGGATAGTTAAAAGAGCCTAATGGTCAGTTTGTTACAAAAAGACCAATCCTCTTGGGTTTTCAATACAGATTTGGTTACAGTGTATCTAAACCCAAAAACAACAACAACAACAACAAAAAAGAAATTGCAACCAATCAGTACTCTTACCTAATAATCAGGCCAGTAGAGGGCGCCCTTCTGATCATGAAACTAGATTGTTTCAGTAGTTTAAAGATAGTTTCAAAGTATAACAATCACATAACAATCCTATTGTAAATCTCTGCACAACCTTGAATAAAAAATGTATCATGTAAGGTTTCACCAAAGCAATCCATTCAATGTGTTCCCAGGCAAGCTATTGTAATATATTGCCATTGGATCTAATGTTGCCCATACACATTACATGGATTAAAATTTTCCCCAAATTAAGCAGTGTCAGGGCCTTTATTCAATCTGTGGGGTCATTGTACTACATAGGTTTGGGTAGATCTGAAGATTGTACAATGACATTGTAACAAATGTGGAAAATGATATAGTATGATTGTAAGGAGTGTGCAGAGAAAATATTCTCTGTGAATTAATTTATCATTTGGACCTGGAAATATCTCTAAATAAAGATACAATTCATGCAACATTGTTGTGCATCCATTCAGCAGTGCATGAGTACCTGTAAGCCTGCCCACCATCCAAAGTCCCGCAATACTCTAATTGCACCAATCCATACTGGATTGGATACTGAATTTACTTTAATTCAAATTTTTCCTAATATTTTTTTATTTGTATTTTATTCATGTTTTTGCTTCCTTTGCTTTAAGTTAATATGACAAACTGTGTAATTATAAA
>NC_092869.1:6778787-6782090 GCF_032062135.1 Pyxicephalus adspersus
AAGGAATGTTCCTCTTAGAACATATTCTATACATAAGCCCCTCAGTGTACAAATTCCATCTTGAAACAAGACACTTTGCCCTGAATAGCGACTGTCATCCTCCATGACGGCGACTGTCATCCTCCATGACGGCGCCCGTCATCCAAGACCTTCACACTGAGTCCTCTGACATTAATGACATATCTGACCTTTTTTTCCCCAAACACGTTGCATTTGTACAGAATTCATTTCACAGTTTTCAAAACATGAGCAGTAACAAAAAGATAATTTTATAAATGTTATGCATGCTGATTCCAAAAAGTTCCTGCTTGTATGAGGACAATACCGAAGCCAAAAATATAACTGATTCACTATAATAATTTTACTTTCACTAGAATGTCTATTCTCAAGATTCTAAAATCGATTGACTTTGTGGGCCACCAAATTCTTATGATCCTGAAATGTAGATATCAGGAACCAAATCTGAATTTCAGTGTTGTTTTATGGCAGGTCAAATTTCTAAAAGTCTCCCAGTATTGAGAGGACGAATGGTGCTCCAAAGGGCATTTTTGCCTTGTATCTGGTTCTGCGGTTACTTGGATTGACTGCCGGTGTGGTAGAATTTATAACAGCTTTCCTATTCATCCCATACAACCATGTGTCATTGGCCGAAATACATACTATTTGAACTAGTTCAGATTCCCATTGACCTTAATTTGCAAACTTTCAGCCAAACCATAACTTTCTAGAAGTTTGTTTATCGCATTCTTTTTTTTTGACTATCTGGTGATCTTACACCCTGTGGTGGCCAATCAATGCATGAAAAATTATTGTTTTATGTCTCTTATTCCTTGAACCACTCTTTGACAATTTGAGCCTGATTATTCTAGGCACTGTCATCTTGGAATATGCTCATGCCACCAGAGAAGAATAAAAGTCAATTGATGGAAAAACCTGGTAATTCAATATATTCAAGTGGCCAGCTGACTTCATATTTGTGCACATAACATTCCTGTACCTAGACCTGACCAAAGAAAGTAACCCCAGATCATAACACTGCCTCCACAGACACCCCAGATTCCAACACTGCCCTCACAGACACCCCAGATTCCAACGCTGCCTCCACAGACACCCCAGATTTCAACACTGCCACCACAGACTCCCCAGATCATAATACTGCCCCACAGACACCCCTGATCATAACACTGCCCCCACAGGCTCCTCAGATCATAACACTGCCCCCACAGACACCCCAGATCAAATCTTTGCTGACACAGGCTCCTCAGATCATAACACTGCACCCACAGGCTCCCCAGATCATAACACTGCCCCTACAGGCACCCCATATCATAACACTGCCCCCACAAGTACCCCATATCATAACACTGCCCCCACAGACACCCCAGATAAAATCATTGCTGCCACAGACACCCCAGATCATAACACTGTCACAACAGGTACCCCCGATCATACCACTGCCTCCATAGGCACCCCAAACCATAACACTGCCGCTACAGACACCCCAGATCATAACACTGCCCCCACAGACACCCAAATCATATCACTGCTGCCTCAGGCACCCCAGATCATACCACTGCCCCCAGAAGCACCCAAGATCATAACACTTTAACCCTAATTGCCACCCCAAATCATATCCCTGCCACCACAGGCTTCAGAACTTTTTGGGCCATGAAGTCTTTCTTGGGAAGTGTTGATATGAAAGTTTAGGTTTCAAGAGCAGTAATGTCATTTATGTAACATGTCTTGTATGTGGAGGGCCATGATGTCACAAAACTTAAAATATCACTGGGACAAGCAAGGAAACAAAATCAGGTTTTTCATTTCTACAAAGTCAATCAACAAATTAAATAGAATAATATAATATTATATATATATTAATATTATGTTTATACTCTTTAAAATAAACAACAATACAGTTATAAGTATTTCCAACTTTAACTTTTTATTTTCCACCTGTATTCCTTCCACCACAGTAAAGGTAACATTATTTGAAGGCTTTAATCCCCACCATAATCTTTTTACAATTAAGACCTGTAATATTAAAAATAAAATAATAAAAATCTGATCTTCAGTCACAATACAAAAAAAAACAAAAAAAAATAACAAACAGAGCACAATTCGCAGGCTCTTTCAACATCAAGCAATTTAATTCACAATCATGTCCCTCCCATACCAATATTTTTTTAATTGGGGTTCCCACTGGCCAATTTACTGTATAAAGCCATGCAGCAAAATCTAATAAAACATTATAGTTTTGAAAACTTTTTTAGTTGCTGAAACTTTTTTTATTACAACCTTAACTTTTTTGGAGCCTAATTCTGCCGAGAATCACATAGAAATAAATACAAAAATGAAGAAACACTTGTTATGGAATGGCTGAGAATGAAGGTAAAAGATTTACACAAATTGTGTAAACTATATAAGTAAAAAAAATGTAGGATTTGCATACATGTTTATGGTAGCATAATAAAAGGTCTAACCCATCCCAATTTGTTATATCTCTACAGCTCCTGCAGATTGACAGTTTATGGTGGAGACACACAAATTAAGGACCGCAGTTTGGAGGTAACACTGCACGCTCCTTGAAATAGAGGTCACTTTGGAATGCCATAACCTGTTGGAAAGTCCAGGATCTGGCAAATGTTTAGCATTATTCGCTTGTCCTTCTCGGTAAAAATCTCAGACAGCTGGAAGAGCCCTTAGCTCCGCTCATAAATCCTTGAAATAAAAATAGCTTGTTTTAGTGTGGACTTCATTAAAGTAGGTCACAAGGAGCAACCACTGGCAGATGTCTCCTGTGGTATGGAAACAGGCACGTTTTCTGCAGAGCCCTTAAATTGAATCATCATAACCTCTTGAAGGTTGAGGTTTGGGGGGGGGGGGGGGGTCTGGCCTTCTTTATAGATGCTGTCAAATAAAAACTCATAGATCATGTCCGGAGATACTTGGGCCTTCACCGTGGAGAGAAGAGTCTCCCACCTAGGGTGTGCTGGTTTCTGTTGCAAATTTATAATTGACTGATTGAACTGAGAACTTGCTTGAACAATAAAAAGGGAAACAAGAAACTTAGATGGTGGTAGTTATGTAGAAAATGCATCTGGAAAGATACTGAGAATAGCAGAAGGCAAATGTCAGCTGCACGTGTATGATAATAAATATTGGCGTTTCGGGAGCACCAACCTTGGCGTGAGTCTTCAAACGCATGAGGAACTATAATCATACGGGCAACACACGTTGTATGATATTTAAAGTATGCCTAAAACATTTTGGATAGAATGGCGAGTTAAGCCCTCGTCAGACTTG
>NC_092869.1:6782569-6824139 GCF_032062135.1 Pyxicephalus adspersus
ATATTAATTCATTAATCCATTAATGAATTATTATTAATAATATTATTCAATTCTACTCAAGCCACATCTGCTACATCTATAAGAAAATGTTGTAGCACCATGGATGAAGCGTTGTAATTTTTTTCTTTTTGCTTTGCCAAACATAAGGTTTTGGTCTTTGTTTTAAATATTGCATAAACAAACATTATATTCAATTACTAAATATAATTATTTTAACAAAGAAAAACCTTCACATGTCATGTTTTTTCCTTATCATTTTGTTATATATTTTTTTGTATAGAGGTTTGTAAATGCTCCTTCCAGTGGTCATCAGTTGACATCTCTTATTATAGAGTTAAGCTAATTTTTAGACGGACCTTGATAGTTGTGAAGTGGACTTTTTATGGCAATGGAAGGTCCACTTCTCAATAAAAATAGCTTAAAATGCCATTCATACGCAAAAAGTATGTCTCAAAAAAAATAAAAAGAAACCCTCAGCCTGGTCTCCATTGCAAGCAAGGGTCACTGGTGATGTCACCACAGCTCAAAATCCCATGAGAACGCCTATTGCATTCATATTTTAAGGTCTCGGCTCTGGTGACATCACCCATGCCACCTGAAAGGGTCAGAGATGGAGCTGACATAAATCATGTTATTATTATTAGAGGCAAAATGCTTTGCACACAATTGGCTTTTTAAAAAATCTTTTGTCCTGGCAGATCAGGGGGCTTCCAGAAAACTTGCCCTGAAAGGTTCACTTTAAATCTCATATAGATGCAATATATTTTTAGCCTGAGACAACCAAAATATTTAATGTTCAATGTTAATGACCGTTGTTGTCTACGGTTGTGGAGAATGTTCGTCCTCCTACCTCTGCTCTCCATAAAACATAACCTGGGGTCACTACAAAGCCATCCACCGAGAGGGAGGAACAGTGAAGTTGAGTTACTATGCATTTAGATTGAGCAGAACCTTTGTGTGTAATTAGCATAGTTAACTTCATGACCCTTTAAAATTAGAAGCTGTACACAATAATAAAAATTGTAAACTATTACCACATCAAGAAGATCATATTACAATATGCTGATCATTGGAATGATATTTAGGTGGTGGAATGCACCGTATGACCATATACAGGTTAAAGTGTCTTTAAAGAACTGCTGGGCATTCCATAATACATCTAATTCTGGTGATCATACAAAATCATATCAGTGAGCAAGGTAAGGGTTAGGAGCAGGGAAGACGACAATGGATTCTAGATTGTAAGCTCTTCGGGGCAGGGTCCTCTCCTCCTGTATCACTGTCTGTATTCGTCTGTCATTTGCAACCCTTATTTTATGTACAGCGCTGCGTAATATGTTGGTGCTTTATAAATCCTGTTTATTAATAATAATAATAATAATAATAATATTAATAACAAATAATAATATTAATTCCAGACGGCGCGTAACCGGATCAAGGAAAGCTCCAGCACGATCAAGAGATCTTCAGGATTAAAAGTGTGATTTTTAACTTTAGTTCCACTTTAACTTTATCCTTACTTTATCCAAAACTACTTTTTTGGCTAATAATTTATAATTTAATGTTATAAAAAAAATATTAAAAGACATTTTTGAACAGTAGTGGAGTCTGTTAGGGAAGAGGTGTTGTATAAATCCTGTTTATTATGAATAATAATAATAATAACTGCTCCTGTTTAGGAGACAAAAATGTAAAGAACAACCTAAAGGGTCAGATATGATACCGGTCTCACGAGTCCTGAGGAAGCTTAAGTTGCGAAACGCGTTGAACACTGTGTGAGATTGGATGTATAACTAATGTTTCTGTTATCGTTACATTTTTAGTTAAATTATCATTTAACTTAAAAAATGTGTGATACACTTTATAAGTAATGCCTTTAAAGTCCTTAAAATTAATTCTATTTTGGTTATGTAAAATAGATGGATGTGGCACTAAAAAATATACACTGATCTCAGAATATAAGGAACCTAAAAAGTTCAGATTTGGTTTTTCAATGTGCCTACAGTTATCCAACATCTCCAATCAGGTGACATGCCAATGACTATTTTTTATCACAATGGGTCTGATTTATTAAAGCTTTTCAGGACTAGGGAAGATAGATTATCATGGGAGAACCTCTGTGATCCAACAAACCTGGAATTGATCTGCCACATTTGCCAAAATAATAGCAAATCTATTCCAGGTTTGCCGGATCGCCAGGTTATCCGATTATAATCTATTTTATAATAAATCTATCTATAATATAATAAATCTAGAGATGAGAAATCTAGATTGTTCAATTAAGAGTTTATTAGCTAATTTTGTATAGAAAAAAATTCATGCAATTTATACATCCCTGTGTTAAAAGAGCGGTTGCTATAAAAAAAAACTGAAAAAAATGTACAAAAATCTGCATTTCACACATTGTTCTCCATAGACTTCTAGCACTGCAGAGACAGTTATAGTGTAAAAGGTCCCGAACGCCATCTGTGGAGCTACGCACGCGGAATTAGGAAAGCAGACTTTTGTGAGCAATACCCCCTCCTACAGGAATAAGACAAGCTGGCATGTAATATTAAAAGGATGGAGATAACATAGAATTGTCTTCCCTGGAATGCATTTATTTCACATGTCTAGATATATTCCCATTAGATTTTTATATATTTATAAACATATTTATATTATTTATTACCTTATTTTTATACATAAATATAATGTGTGTGGTTTCTGCATTATGTATTCATACCGCTATATTTGTTTTTTCAATTCATCTCAATGCACATTAGTTTTATTTGTGGTTAAATTTGTTTTGTTATTAATATTATATAGCGCCAACATATTACATGGTGCTGTACATTAAATATTGGTTGTAAATGACAGATATATCTATAAGTTCTTAAAGCATAAGGGGTCTATTTATAAAGCAGTGAATCTGACATTCACTGAAACATTTCTTGGTAGAGAACCAATTACTGCCCTTGAACACTCGAAGCATGGAACCTGGAGGTTTCTCCACTAGGGAATGTCACATTCACTGCCCCCTAAATCCATAGAAAAAAAATACTATGCAATGGGAGTTATCAAAATAATCTATGTATTAAATAAAAGACTAAATAAATAAAAAACATGAAAAAGAGTATTCCATGTCCATGTGTTTCACGGGCAGCAGTTGATTCTCCACCAGGGTTCTAGTGAATGTCAGATTGTACAAGCTTGTAAATTGTAAGCTCATTTGGGCAGAGTCATTTGCAGTCCCTATTTAATGTACAGCTCTTTATAAATACAGTGTAATAGTAATAATAATATTAATAACCCATTGCACTGAAACATTCAAACTTTGGTGGTTGCTGTTAATTCTATTCTAAAGATGAATTGATAAATTAAATAATTAATTAAAATTCATTTGATCAATAAAAAAAAATATAAAAATACAGGGAAGTGTACAAAAAAAATTTAACATGTTTTTATAATTATTTAAAATCAGTTTATATAAAATAAATAGAGAAAATATATATGCAATTATTATTAAAAGCGTATTTTCAGTGCACATGTGAAAGCCACCATCTAAAAAAAATAATAAAACAAAATAAGGGTTAACTTAATTAACTCTGTTAATTTGCAAGTATTTGCAGTAAAGTACAAACAAGTTTTATTTTTTATTTATTCACAAGTGACAACTGTTTGAAATGTAATACTCTGTTGCTAATTTAAACAGTGGAATTAGAGTTACACAAAAGGATTTAGTGGGAAAGCTATTGCCTCTGTCTCTGTGACATTCTTAAGTGAACTCCTTAATTAACCCCAGAAGAAGAAAAAATGCATGAAATGTTGACTCAGGCATCACATGTACTAAAACTTAGTTAAAATCTAAAATGAATTAATGATATATTAATAAATGAATAAAGACAATCATTAAAAATGTTCCCATAAATCTCATTTATAGATACTTAGATGTGAAGGGAGTCATTTACTAAAGGGTTGTCAGACCAACAAATCTGTGTTTGCGTCAAACACCCTCCAGAGGAAGCTTAAAAGAGAAACAGAATTTCCTCTTAGCCAAAGTAAAAAAAAAATTAGCAACTACTACATATAATTCATTATGTTCTATCTACATATAAAAGCATAAAGTATTTTATTTTATTATATGCATTATGTATAAAACTGTGCTGACTATTTCTGATACACTGATGAATAACGTGGCATATTTTTATAGTTATAAATGACCTGTTCTATATTATTAAGAAACACAGCGAACCCATACAGCCTTTTTTCACCTTTGTTTTATCCTTTACACCTTACATAGCTGATCCCCTCCAGCATTTTTCAGCTGTCTCCATACACTTGATCCTGCAGCAATTGTACATCATTTGTCTGTACTGATGGTGGAACATATCTGAGTAATGGGAATTAGCGCCACCTCTTGTAGTTTCCATTAGAGGTGCATTGGACAAGGTGACAACACTGCAGCACATTCGAAAGACAGTTGTCACCGTATCAAGAAATGCCTGAACAGGAATCTTTGTAGCATGTTTGTGTGGTAGGAAGGCAGGGTGAGTAACGTGCTTCTCAATGCCTATTATTATTATTATTATTATTATTATTATTATTATTATTATTAATAAGCTGTATTTATATAGTGCAAACATATAAGCCAGCGCTGTACAATAAACAAGGACTAGAAGAACCAGGTGGCTCCCTTTGGACTAGAGAAAGAATAAAAGATAAATATAAGCAGCTGGATATAGTAAATGTCCAGCTGGTAAATATTAGAAATGAACAAAGAACAGGTTTTTATTATAATCACCAGTGTGGGAACAAATCTAAGCCTTGTTAACTCTAATTATTTACAATGAGTCGGATTATTATCAAACAGCTGGCAAAAATTGTCATGGAGAGACCTATTTATAACTGACCGCCACTTCTTTGTTCACCTCTATTTATATCTGATTGCCACTCCTTTGTTCACCTGATCGTCACTTATAAAACCATATTTATAAATTGGCAATTTTGTACGTTGACATTCAGAAGCTCTGTTCACTTGAATGGGGTAACTGATGGCCATGTTTGGAAGTTCTACATGTGGCCCATTTGCTTCTATTGTGACGATCACTTTACTATGTTTTATAAGGTTTTATATACTATGTTTTATATAAGGTTTTAAAGTTATAAGGCTTTATAACTTTAAATGAAGCTATCCGGGGTGCGAAACAAACACCTCTGAGCTTCATCAGACTTTGTGATGCCCTACTATCTATAATGATGGAGGTGCGGCTCTTCTATGCTCATGGTGAGATTTATTAGCAGGTCTTGTACTCCATATTAAGCTTCTCAGACTGATCATCCATCACGGATCATTGCATTCTGGCTCAGGTATTTTGGCAATGAAAATCTAACAATGAGGAAATCTGGCACCAAACCTTTCATTGCATGAATTCTCAGTGAATAGTATTGTGCCCTCATTTATGGTAAAGATTGCTCACTACGAGTCTGGGGTTAGTATTTGGGGTTACATTGGGGTTTAGTATAAGGATTGATTCATGTTGAGGAAGAAAACCTAACAATGATACTGAATCGGCTCAGTGGGGAGAGAAGATAAATCCCTTCCGGGTACTTCCAGGTGTGAGGACGTGGGGCTCTTACTGCATTTAGGGGCCCAGTGCTGCTATCTGGGGGCGAGAGTCCTCAGCCCTGTATAAGCTCCAACAAGGCTCAACAATCTCAGGGCATTGCCTACTGGTTTATGGAAATACTTAAAGTGTATCTCAAACCCAAAGAGTGACAGCAATATATGGAATCCATAATAATCACATTTCTTGGGTGGCCCGGCAAACATCATAAAATTCACACCCTCAACTGCCGTATACTGATTGGGCAAAGGGGGAAAGAGGGAGGGTGTGGGTGCATGGTGCTAGGGAGGGCATGGGTGCATGGTGCTATGGAGGGCGTGGGTGCATGGTGCTAGGGAGGGCGTGGGTGCATGGTGCTATGGGTGCATGGTGCTAGGGAGGGCATGGGTGCATGGTGCTAGGGAGGGCATGGGTGCATGGTGCTACGGAGTGCGTGGGTGCATGGTGCTAGGGAGGGCATGGGTGCATGCTGCTACGGAGGGCGTGGGTGCATGGTGCTAGGGAGGGCACGGGTGCATGGTGCTTAGGAGGGCGTGGGTGCATGGTGCTTAGGAGGGCATGGGTGCATGGTGCTAGGGATGGCATGGGTGCATGGTGCTACAGAGGGCATGGGTGCATGGTGCTAGGGAACGTATGGGTGCATGATGCTAGGGAGGGCATGGGTGCATGGTGCTAAAGAGGGCATGGGTGCATGGTGCTAGGGAGGGCATAGGTGCATGGTGCTAGGGGGGCATGGGTGCATGGTGCTACGGAGGGCGTGGGTGCATGGTGCTAGGGAGGGCATGGGTGCATGGTGCTAGGGATGGCATGGGTGCATTGTGCTACAGAGGGCATGGGTGCATGGTGCTACGGAGGGCGTGGGTGCATGGTGCTACGGAGGGCATGGGTGCATGGTGCTACGGAGGGCATGGGTGCATGGTGCTACGGAGGGCATGGGTGCATGGTGCTAGGGAGGGCATGGGTGCATGGTGCTAGGGAGGGCATGGGTGCATGGTGCTAGGGAGGGCATGGGTGCATGGTACTAGAGAGGGCATGGGTGCATGGTGCTAAAGAGGGCATGGGTGCATGGTGCTAGGGAGGGCATGGGTGCATGGTGCTAGGGAGGGCATAGGTGCATGGTGCTAGGGGGGGCATGGGTGCATGGTGCTAAGGAGGTCATGGGTGCATGGTGCTAGGGAGGTCATGGGTGTATGGTGCTAGGGAGGTCATGGGTGCATGGTGCTAAGGAGGTCATGGGTGCATGGTGCTAGGGAGGGCGTGGGTGCTTGGTGCTAGGGAGGGCATGGGAGCATGGTGCTAGGGAACGTATGGGTGCATGGTGCTAGGGAACGTATGGGTGCATGGTGCTATGGAGGGCATGGGTGCATGGTGCTAGGGAGGGCATGGGTGCATGGTGCTCGGGAGGATTTGGTGCTCAGTGGAATGAGACGAAGGGGACTGGTACTCAGTGAGGGCAAAAGAAGGGCAAAGGTGCTTGGTGGAGGAGAAGGGAGGGCATTAGTGTTCGGTGAGGGTAGATTGAGGGCATCAGTGCTCAGTGGGGGCAGAGAGAGGGCATTTGTGCTCAGTGGGGGAGAAGGGATGGCATTAGTGTTCAGTGAGGGTAGATTGAGGGCATTGGTGCTCAGTGGGATAAGAGGAAGGACCTGGTGATCAGTGGGTAGAAAGGAGGAAAGGAGGACATTGATACACATGGGGGGGCATTAGTGTTCAGTACGGGTAAATAAAGGGCATTTTTGCACAGTGGTGGGAAAGGGAGGTCATTGGCAATCAATGCTTAAAGAAGGGGTAATCCAATAACTTTTGGAGGTAGAAAGGGGGCACTGACACTCTGTTGAGGAAACGTAGGGCATCTTTGCTCTGTGGTTTGATTAGGTTTCGGTGGAGGACATTGGTGTCAGTGGGTGATATATTACTATTGAAATGACTACATACCTGCCCATGCTCTGCGTCCCACACTTCCTCCTCCCTCTTCCAGGGGATCACTGCACCCAACAGCGGCACAAAGTAGCAAAGCCAAGCGGCTCCTCTCCATGCCCAATCGGTATTTTGATGTGGCCCAGTATAGAACACATTCTACTTATTGTGGTCCTGGTGACATCACGCAATCAATGTACTATATGGAGGAGCAATGTTGTCACCACGATATGGCAGGACATATGCTATGACTACAGAACACCTCCCCCTTATCTCTGTAATAGGGACAGGAGTTTATAGTCCATAAAGAGAATGCAGACAGGACTGATAACGAGTCCACTTATCAAACAGAAAATACACTGTGGTGTTTGGTGTCTGGAATTCGTTTGATGTTGGTGATTTTTCTATCATCTCTCTGCTATTCTCTTTTGTATGTGTGCTCAAATAGAAGAAAACACCTTCCTAATTATTAGCGGGTTGGATTATAAGAGATGCCTTGCTGTTTTTTTTTTTTATAATCATTAACTCTATTCTATATGAGGCTCCAGGTGGGATGACCTGATATAGAGATCCTGACTGCCCCTGGTCTGGCTCCTCCCCAATACCTCCTATTGGTATTTCTATCATCATTTAAAATGTGCATTAATGATGACACGCCCGCCACCTAGTGGCCAAATGTAAAATCCTTTATGAGCATTAGTCTACCAAATGTAGTACAAGCCCGCCACCTGCTGGACAAATGTGAAATAGTTTGTCACAAGTAAATAATATGAAAGGAGTTACTCCTAAGTTTTCATTATAGCGCTTGCTGATTATGCTGAAATAACAGAAACATAACTGCATGAAGGTCACAACTATAAAATATTTCGTTTTTTATTAATTACGACTGATCAGTATAGGACACAGGCATGGTCGGCCGATGCATGCTGGGAGTGTAGTTCCCTGTGATTGACCGCACTGGCGAGGTCGGGCACCAGGAACTACATTACCCAGAATGCTCTGCGCGCTCTGGCTGTCAGGTAGCGGGGACGGAAGCAGCAGTGTGCTGTGAGTATCATACTATTATATTATAATGACTATTTATTATTGTACTTCTATCAGTGTGATACATTGTAGTCCTACCAATGTCATATCAATGGGAATGTACTACCTATGTCATGTTAGAATCATTGCACCCCTAATATGTAATATCTGCTTACTGAACACATGCTATAGGGACCATAGTACCTTTACCAATGTCATTGGGACTACTGAAACTCATAACAGTGAAATATTGGGATCATTGTACCCAGCTAATGTCATATATTACTGTACCCCTGCTACTGTCCTATCAGGATCCTTGTACCCCTGTAACTGTCCTATCAGGATCCTTGAACCCCTGCCACTGTCCTATCAGGATCCTTGAACCCCTGCCACTGTCCTATCAGGATCCTTGAACCCCTGCCACTGTCCTATCAGGATCCTTGTACCTCTGCTACTGTCCTATCGGGTTCGTTGTACCCCTGCCACTGTCCTATCGGGTTCATTGTACCCCTGCCACTGTCCTATCAGGATCCTTGTACCCCTGCCACTGTCCTATCAGGATCCTTGTACCCCTGCCACTGTCCTATCAGGATCCTTGTTCGGGATCCTTGTACCCCTGCCACCGTCCTATCGGGATCCTTGTACCCCTGCCACTGTCCTATCGGGTTTATCGTACCCCTGCCAATGTAACATTAGGGTACAATTATGACAAAATGACATGTGGATTGCTGCACTCCTACCAATATATTATTGGGATCATTGCAATAAAGTATTGGAATTATTGTACTCCTACCAATGTTGTATTGGGATCATTGGGCCCATATCAGTGTAATATTGGATGATTATATCTCGTCATATCTTATACAATCTTATACAATCAGGATCTCTCTACACCTCCAAGTGTAATATCAGGATTGCTGTACTCCTGTAAATGTTATGTCAGGATATGAAAATCATCATTTGTTGCAGATTAAAAAAGATAGATACATTTTAATGTCATCACACTTCATTCACTGATTGCATTTACTCATATAGACTTACGGCAGATCCGCAGTGCCGATGCTTTCATCGCGGCTCCTCCAGTCTTGCAGACACATTCCATCTGTCTTGGCATCTTCCAGATATTCTTCTTTTCCGCAAACAATGGAGAAACCCGTGGAGACTTCCATCAGGTCCAAGCTGACTCAGAGCCTGGCACCCTGCCACCTAGAGGTGCACAACGAGAGCCATATGCATGCCGTGCCCCCTGGATCGGAGACCCACTTTAAAGTCGTGGTGGTATCTGAGGCGTTCAATGGGAAGCCGCTCATACAGAGACACAGACTGGTCAACGACTTGCTGAAAGAGGAGCTCGCCGGCTCTGTCCATGCTTTGTCTATCCAGGCTAAGACTCCAGAACAATGGCAGGAGAAATAAACATGAGACTGTGTTTTCTGAGCCTGAAGACATTTTGTGTGTGATTTGCTTTTGACACGTGGTACTTCTGGGTGCCCCGGAACCCTTTTTCTTTTATCAGTGCTTTGAGGACAACTGTCCCCCTTTGTATCTCTATTTCTTTTCTTTCCTTTAGCCCAACTAAACACAGTGAAGATCTGCTGGAAAAGTTTTTTTAGTTTTTGATAAGGTTGTGAAATGTTAGAACGTCTTTTTTTTTTTTTTGTACTAAATTTTAATTTAGTAATCAGTCATAATCCATAATCAAACATGTACAATCATAATATCAAAAACCACAAAAAGGAAACAACATCGTAATAAAACATATTAAAAAGTATTGCAAAACTTAGTACAGTATAAATGTGTATATGTAATGACCAATCTGGTGACACTTTTTAATATAAAACAAAAAGCAAAAAACAAAATTAGAAACCTATAGCAACATATAGAAAGAAAAGGAAGGAAAAGAAAAAGAAGAGGGGACATCACTTTTTTTTATTTTGTCTCGGTGTCTATGGAGATCGACTCTCACTGTTGTTCCTGCGGAAATACAAAATTTCCATGTGTCACCAGAACAGGAAGTTATGATTAATCTTCTCTCAGAGACCTGTCTTGCTGACCACTTCCTAAGAAAAGTATCCAACTCACAAGAGATCTCCATTCACTTTCTGTTGTGGTGCTGGGAAATGGAGTGAAATAGGAGAGGGCATCTAATCCTTTCCTGCTAAAGTTAATAATTTGCAGTGTATACACATGGGGCTTCTGGTTACGTTCTTCAGGTTCTTTCAATTATATTTTCAATAGAAGTTAATATATAAGAATGTGAATAGCAAAATGAGTTAAAATATAACAAAATAAAAATACATTTTGAGAAAGATATGCCATCTGAGTGTCTGAATTTTTGGTACAAATTTCCTTAAAAATACCTTAGGGAGGAGTTCACAAGATATGTTCGTGGAGATTAAGGGATGAGAGCCATTATGGAATTTGTAAACCTAAATAACTTGTAGACCTATGGCCACTAAAAGAAATGTGCAGTATTTGCTTGTACTTTGTTTAATGACTGTTTTCCCTCTGCAGATGTTTCGTTATAGGCATTGGGGACACGGAATCTATGTAGACCTCACAGTAGTTGTACAGGTTTACTTGTGACCATCATTAGAGGAAAAAAAAACCCTTTTATTCTAACAACTAATAACTTCAATCCAGTGCCTTTGCTCAGATGTCATCAATGTACTGCAGACTGGAAGAAGCATTTCCATTCTCCTTTACCCTTCTTATCACCCAGATTACACTTTATAACTTTACAAGTTCTATTGTGATAAGTTCTAGTGTTCTTGTGAACACTGCCAGGAACTAATTGATAACCAGGATTTACATCAATGTGTCCTCCATGAACCAAAATCTGGATGACACCTGAGCAAAGATAGTGCTGTGTGATCTCTGTAAATTGTGATGTATTACATTGCTTGTGGGATATTTTATGAATATAAATATATATTGGTTACAAAAATTATTAGATGACAGGTCCCCACCTTCTGGGAGGGATAAGTAATCGGGCTGCATTGTCATGCATAGTGATCATCTGAGGTCTGTATAATGTGTGCTTGTTAGAAGGCCGGGGGTGTTCATATGGAAAAGGCAATTATCCTTGAAATATGTACTCAGCACATCCAATGTCATAATTCAATTTTCTGACAGATGGGAACATGGCTATGCACACTTCATTTGTCAGTACAGAACTATATTCTGTATAAATGCTGATAGATTCCTTTACACCAGGGGTAGGCAAACTCCGGCCTTTAGGCCAGATACGGCCTAGCCAGTAGTCCATTCTGGCCTAATGCCCCCCTGGTCGATCTGACCTGATCCCGGCTGGCAGGGGTCGGCAACCTGCGGCTCTTGAGCTTGCTTGTTATGCTTTCCTTCCCTATTTACTGCGGCCAGCTTTAACACTTCTGCCCCAGGGTAAGGGGACATTCCCTCTCCTCCGTATGCAATGCCGAGGAGAGGATTTCCTTTCAGGGACGTTCCCTCCCCTCCGTATGCAATGCAGGGGAGAGGCATTTCCCTTCAGGGGCGTTCCTGGTGGGGGGCGAAGCCATCAGCGCGGGACTCGAGAGAGAGTCCGGGCCTAGTGTGCCTTCTTGACCTACTAAAGTGGCCTAGTAGCCAAAAAAGTTTGCTGACCCTTGCTTTACACCAAAGATACTGACACATGGCTGGTTTATTAAAAGCTGAAAAACTTAAATGAATATCGACTTCTCTTATCCAAGCACATAAAAAAAGCTAATTTCTGTTCGATTTAAAAAGCAAATCAGGTGCAAATTAAATTCGTAAACTTGATTTTGACTGTCAGTTTTGTTATAATCAAACATGACTGTTATCGTGGAATCACTGGGTATAAGTTACGAAAGGAGAGACTTGAGATGACCTTTTTTCTATGTTGAGTAAATAAAATGAAATTGTAACTTTATATAACCAATCAGGATTGTTTTATTTTCATGTATATGATTGGATAGGGGATGTAAAAGATAGTTTTACCTTATGCAATAGGTCCAATGTCTCTGGTCCCTTTAGTAAATCAGTATTAATTCCCAGAGCTGCCAACTTTGCTCCTAAGACTTTTCCTGAACTCTACCATTGTGATAGACAACGAGCTGCTATCATCGATCTGGCCAAGGACAACTTTAAGGATATTAATAAAATATATATTCTGCCATACTACTAAAATGAAAGTTGACTGGCTCTGGCTTTGTCAGGACGGGCATGTAGACCAGGTTAGGCTGAGGTCAGAACCTCTGATTTGTATTCTTAGTTGGGGTGAGTGGCTCAGAAAGCACTGGAGCCATTCAATTAAGAAAGCCGACCATCTCCCATTTTAAATGTCAGCTTTGGCAGCTTTCAATATAGATACAGGCAGTCCCCGGGTTACATACGAGATATGGACTGTAGATTGTTGTTAAGTTGAATTTGTATGTAAGTCGGATAATTAATAAATGCAATTAGGACAGATGTTTGTCTCAACATATTATTAGCCAGCATGGTGTCAGTTACTGTATAAAATCCTCACTGTGAGCTAATCACAAACAAAGCAAAAACAGAAAAAAAAAAGAAAAAAGAAAAAAAGAAAAACAAAAAAAAAAAAAATATGGAGGCTAGACATTCATTAATTTCTGGAGCAAGCTGTGCTTTGATATGCAAAAAGAAACAACTGCAGAGTTTGTACTGTCATTAAAAAGTTACAAGATGTTACAGATCAGCTCCACTCTTAAGATCACCCACAACCTCAGCTGTGTTTAGCAAAAGATTTCCTCTGCAAGTCATGCAAACCGCCCCCGTCCCTCCTCCAAGCCATTGTCCCGCACAGGAGCGAGCAGGGAAGTCCTGTTCGTAACTAGGAGTCGTCCGTATGTCGGATGTCTTTAACCTGGGACCACCTGTATTGGCCGAAGATGGTATCTTAGATGAAGGTAGCACGAACAGTCTTACAATTGGGTCCATCCACCCAACTACTTTTAGGTTAGGCTTAAAAAAGTGAAATCATCACCTGATTGGTTGGTTGGGTAGGTCATATCCACCCCGTCTCTCATGGGCTTTACCCGAAGCCTTTTGACTCAATAATTAACAACATTTTTCATTGGTGGACACATATTTATTGATATTTTTTGCTCACATCTGGAAATGGTTCATTGCACAATGGAGGGTTACCAAATTCCAGGGAGCACAAAGTCTCACACAGACCTTCCACAGCACCATATCAGCAGGACAAAATAATACCTCTCATAGAACTATTCACTTTTGTATAGACAAAATGGAGCTTTTTTTTTCCAAGACAAAGATTTAACATTTTTTTCTTACCTCCGTTCTTTACAAACATCTAAAAACTACACCACAGTACACATTGCAAACAGACAGTACTACATAGGTGAGAACCAACTACCACAAAGAATGGGTACAGGACAAGATAACTAATTAATAAATAGAAGAAGAGGAAGTACGTCACTTGGAAGGGATTTCCAGGTATTTGGTATGCCGTACTTTGTCTTGCCATAGTCAAAGAAAACAATAGAAGGAATGATGATATGTTCAGTTTTGCAGCCACCAGGCACTTTTTAGCAGCCAGAAACTCAAAATGTTGGGTATCGGCACAATGAAATGGATTAGCTGCCACACTCATGAGTACCTGTGGGATCATTTCCATGGAAAGTGATTTTCTGGGTCTAATACCCCTATGTAAATGCACCTGTGCTAAAGGACACATCTGAATTGGCGTTCATGGAAAACGTAAGAACATCCAATGGCCAACAAGTTGTTAACTAGCTCTGTTAGGTTTATCATAGATGAAATATCTTTAAACATATTTGTAGATGGTGACATTTAGACAGTTCTAGTTTTAGATTGTGAAGTATAAAAGATTTAGAACCTACCATTTGTTTAAACCAAAATGGCCACCTTGACCACTATGGATGAATGGAGTTCCTACAATAGCTATTTCGCCCAGTTGACGTCAACAAACCATAGCAGTCAAACAAGTTTTGCGTTAGGCATAAAAAAGTGAAGTCATCGCTTAGTTGTTTGGCTGTGTAGGTCAAATCCACCCCGCTGTCTCTCATAGGTTGATAGACTGCCATGGACAACTTGAACCTCTTAACAACTTTTAGATCCTCAGTGTGAATTTTTGCCGAAAGTGGGTAACTGTCCATCTCTTCCATAACTGACGTACTTCCCCATCTCATGTTGTATTATCATACCCTAAAACACGGCTACGACTATTGCATCATAAGTTATTGAGGAACAAATTGGTACAGCTGTTAAGACAATAAAAGAAAGTATAAAAATATTTGGCAATTGATGACAGGTGACGTATACACGGCACACAAACTGATTGTCACAATGTAGTCCATGACAAGCTGATGGTGATTGTGTGGGTTTGTTCTTCTTTATGTAGTCTTTGAGCTACGTGTTCCAGTCTCTTTTATAGATCAAGGTTAGTCATCAGCTCACGCATTGCCATTACGAACGTTCAGAGATGGAGGCGAAGGACAACTTATGGTGTGGTCTTCAAGAAATGTCTGTACAGCGTAATTTCGAGTCCGCATAGACCACTGATATTTACAAAACTGACAAAGAATAGTAAATTGCTGGCTTTTTCTGTGCTTAGAACTCATCTTTGTTGAATGTTTTGCTTTTTAAAGAGATCCTTCACCAAAATGGATTCCTAACTTAGCAATTCACTAAGCTTTGTCTTGAAAGTTTTTAAAACGAGGCAACTTTTTGTTGTTTGGAACACCAAAAGGGATCTGATAAACCGGAAATGCAATGTGAGACTGATCTGTATACAAATGAGCAGATTTCACATCAGAGATGTCATGTGGACAAAAAAGGTAGCTGGACTTTTGTCTCTTTGGACGTTGTGCGATTTTTCACCCTGTCATGAAATCTGAGAAAGCATAAATCTGATTTATAGGTAGGCTCTATACCGTAAGAAGTCATGACCTACTGACATTAAGGGACTACATTACCGGTTAATAAAGAGAAAAATACCTTTGTCCCCGTTTTAATGAACAGCACATGTGACCAAGATAATATCTGCCACCTTCAGTCCATCTCAAAATGTTTAAAAACAAAGATTTACAACCAGGAAAGAAAGTGGCCCTTCCCACCCGGGGGCAGTGTTGTGCTACTGTTTGTGGAATGTAGACATCTGCTGATGTGAACCATTTGCTACCCAAGACACCAACCCTGTTAACGGAGCCTTTTGACAACAATATACAAAAGATATCTATTATCCAGTTTACTAACGTGAAAACTACAGAGCAATCCTAGATAACGTTAAGCATGGTCACTACACAAAGATATGGCATCATTACATACAATTAATAGCTACCATCAAAAATATTTCAATTTTTCATATTTTTTTTTCTTTACATATCTGTACAAATGAGTACATTTAGTTGTAAAACGATGAACAGATTGAGTTTCAGCGCACGTGTTCAGATAATCCAAGTCGGCAATAATGGGATAGATTGGTAGTTATGCGTTATCACTATTGTGTGCCATCTTCTTCAAAAATGTGATGAATTTTTTTGTGCTCTACAAGTAATAAAGACCTTGTGTTGTTGTCTTCTACTGCATACTATTTTATTTTGAGGTGTATTGAACTCGTGACTAGTAGGACAGAGAGATACAACTTTTGTGTTGAGTTCTGTTGAAGATTGGCGAGCCATTTCTTCGAAAACAGGTTACAGCCCGTATGCAATGAATGTATGGTCCAGTTGACTTACATCTTGAGTTTTTGTCAACATTTTGATATTGGACGTTGTCAGACTTATTTTTGTTCCTGTAAAACATCCAGTTCTGGAAAAAGATGCCTGGTTAGGTTTTTCAACAGCAGGACAGTGCCTAGCTATCAAATCTGATGGATTGTATCTACAAGGTTTGACCATTTGTTGTATCACCAATTTGCCGTGGACTAGATCAGGAATGCCTAAAAATGGTTAGTAGGACTGAGACCTACTTAAAACCTTCACAGTCGGCTAGGTATGACATCATAGTTTACCAATCAGGTCTGTTGGCTAGTTGCCACAATCAAGATACGGCCCATTTTTAGACAACCGCCACAAATGACAGTCTATTTCTGCAAATGATTATCCATTGGAGGCCATTACGAAGCTGGATATGTGCACATATGAAATAAGCTGCAAAGAAGTCCATATTCTATACAAATTAAGGGTATGTCCTATTATGTCAAGAGCAAGTAGACCGTTACATATTCATTTTCCCATATATATCTAAATATTTACAATATAATACACATGGTGATGAAATTACCATTTATATTATATAAATAAACCTATTTTTTTGTCTTTACACTTAAATTCAAGGTTTTACTTTAGATATATATATATATATACTGTATGTATAAATGTAACTACTCTGGCAGCTCAGAATGTATTTCCATAAAGGCATGCAGTGTGCTTGGAGACAATATGGCTGCCACTTGACTACTGCAACTCAGAACAAGGACTTGTTAAATGTAAATCAGGCAGCACTCACCTGCATGGGAGATCTCTATTATAAAACAGAAGTCCAACTATTATACAATATAGGGTTCTACCAAAGCAAGGAGGCGTTAAAGACTCTTAGAAATGGCTGTTTTGTTTCTGAAGAACATATAGCAATATTAAGATCTCATGAGGTACGTAATCCTCCATATTACACAAAAAAAGCCTCAGAAGTACAATATTTCACGGCCAGCCAGGGCAAAACAGGTGTTTGACGGGTGAATAAGCCTTTGAACTGTATACACCATATACAGTCACACAGATTTTAAAATAGGGCCTATGAAACATGGTTTGAACTCTATAGCCTTACTGTAACAATTTGGACAAATACTATACATTGAACAGTTCTTTACTGAAATCTTAATTCAGGAGCTGTTCTGTAGTGGGACCCAAATGGGGATGGTTTTTGGACGCCAAATGAAAAACAAAATGAATCCTGTAATGTCACACTTGCCAATGTTACAGTTCCAGATCCTGGAACAACATCGGTCAACCGTCTTTTGTAACATGGTCTAGTAGACAGTTTACACTTTCTTGGACAGGTTATACCTTCTTATTCAAAGGTTAATGATAAAATCTGCCCACTTACAGGTTAATCCCTGCCCATGTGATTTTCAGATTCTAGAACTGATATGCGTCAAGTTTGTTAATGTTCTCATTCCTTTAACTGTGCTTTAATCACTGTATACCTCCATTTTGACTAAAATGAAGACCACACTGATATGGAATGTACCTTCTTTTTATGGAATGTTTAGTTTCTGTCTATCAATAGCTAGTCTGATATTTGTGCTTTCTGTATATCTGAGGGCATTACCACTGGGTCATTAAGGGTAATATGGGGAGACTAGTTAGGGGGACAAGTGATTTAAGTGGTCAATTGATATCACATGGTGGTCAGCCATGCATGTAAGGTTCTACATGTTCATGTCAGTGGAGGAGGGAGAGTGGGAGAACAATCCCATCTTATCTTGGAAAGAATAATGTTCCTTAGTTGGAAAAATTTATAACCATGCTAACTGCTTCTGAACTTGAGAACAGTTGGTCAGGGGGTACCTGGGGGGAGAAACTGACAAGTATCTATACGGTGGTTTCCTGTTCTGACTATAGCTGGCCTGCTTTGATGAAGACCATCCTAGCCTACTAGCTAACAAATGTTGATGAGCATCGTAAGCTTTATGTTACTCAAACGTGACCAATGGAGATGTCTACATAAAACGAAAAAGTTGACCTAGAATTTAGAACTCCATGGTGGACATAAGTGAGCCCTTTACTAATTTGGGGATCTGAACTCTGAACCGTGCCATTCTTAGCCCACACGTTTAGAAAGGATCAGTACCTCTTGTGCTTGATTTATTATAGTAATATCTGGAGAACTAGGGCATAAGTTGTAAAGCTGATTGCTCATTATGTGAGTTAGGAAACATGCTGGATTGAAGATGTTAAGAGCAGATCTACCTGGTTGGACCAAGGCCTTAAAAACAAAGATGCCAAAACACCTTCACATACCCTAAACTGAATTCTAAGTTTCACATCGACTCTAAAGAGCTGTTGTCCTAAAACTGTTCATACACGCAAAGTTTGAACTTCAACTTAGATGTTCAATCATTGACAATCATATGACTAAATCTGAACATGGAAACATGGAGATCCTTTAGATGTGGCTCATCTCCCTGAACTTGTATGTCCCTTCCCCCATATATAACAGGTGCTAATAGTTATTATAGGTATGTTCATCCTTGGCGATGAACTGGCTAGGGGTTCTTTGGGAAGTGAGCAATGGTGTGATTGACTTTCCACTTGATGGTGCCACCAATGTAAGATGCAGTCGTACTCCCACAGACCACCAATGTAAGGGAACCCTTCTCCACTAGACACTCATATAAAAGGGGCAATTCTCCACTGACCACCAATATCAATAAAGTGACCACCAGGGTAAGGGGACATTTATTCTGACCATTACTATTTGTTTTTTTTCATGATTATTACTAAATAAATGTTGTACAGGGCAGCAGATGTTATGAAAAGGATTTGCCTCAGGATTCCCTGAGATCTAAAAATTATTTAAAGAATTCCCCTATGATTAAAAGAAAAAAAAAAGATTTAAAAGTAAGAAAACTGTTCCAGCCCATAAACCATTGTTCAATGGACTTCTCAGAATTAAGAGTAGTGCAAACATTGCCATCTCTAATAACCCATCAAAGCTATATGTATGTGAATATGAGTTATGCCAACACTCTATGAGGAGGAAACGAGGAGGGACCTGAAAAGAAAGAGACATTTCACAGTGTCTACAAATCCGATTTCTCTTGTCATCTCACTGAAGCACCTGGCCTCGTGTTTCTGGCAGTTTCAAGGCTAAAAAGCTACCCAGCGCCAATGCGGCAGAAGCCAGGAGGATTGGCACTGCCTTGGCCACTCCGACAAAGGAGGTGAAGATGCTTATTCCCAGGACGGCAGCCAGCTTGCAGAGGGCATTTAGGAATCCAAAGGCAGTTGTCCTACAGTGAGAAAATAAGAAGGTAAAAAATATGAAGGAAACCTCAGGGATGGTATTGGACAGCACTTTCAATAAAGGCTCTAAAACATCAGTATACCTGGAAGTAATATTTAGTTAGATGGAGCCTGGTGAGCTAAGTCAGGCCTTAGCTTAATACATCTATGGGGCTGATTTATTAAAGCTCCCCAAGACTGGAGAAGATAGACTATCAAGGGAAAACGTCTATGATTTAGCCAGCCTGGAATGGATTTCCTAAAAATAATTTGCTATTAGTTGGCAAATATTTTTAATTCTGGACCAGATCCCTCACAGGTTTGTTGGATCACCCTGGTTTTCCCATGGTAGTCTATCTTCTCCAGTCTTGGAGATTTTTAATAAATCAGACCCTATGTCTTAGATTCTTCAACAGTGAAATATCCCTTCCATAATTCCCACCCGTAGTTTCTATTGTTCCACTTGTGAGTTTTATAAATTCCAGACCACCTTTGTGTGTTCTGTCTCCTTCTGTTACATCCTCCAAAATAAAAAAAATTAAAAAAATCCAACAAGGATAAAATATCTGCTTTCATTTACTTAAAATACATGCCACGAGGCCACCCTATTTTCTGACAGTTTTGCTGAAACTAATAATTACAAAAGGCAGCTCCTCCTACTTCTATTGGTTTTCAGACTTTACTGAATCAGTATCTTACAGTAGAAGCAGGTTTGTCCCTGTAAATAAATTTTCCGAAGTTATTGTAATATATATAATCGACTTGCTGTTTTGAGTATTTAAATAAAGGAGATGTAAACAAATAAATGTAAACCCTTGCCCTTTAAAAGTCATTCTGTCCACCAAATGGGAGAATCTTATCTATGCTTTCTGTGTATTTGTGAACATAAACTAGTCTTGAAAGGACCAAAAGCCTTTTGATGGATAAAATCCCAGATGATGGATGGGACAATATAGTGTGTAATGATGGCTTATTGTGACATCTGACATCAATGGGCTGAGACAGCTGAGTAATTAAGCACCTTATCTGTTTTTCCTTGAGAGATGAGTTTATGAGTTTATGTTTATGAGTTTATGGCCTCGGTGGTTAAACAATAGCAAAGGACAGTGTGCCACAGGCTTTTATGTGCTTGTAGGTTGCCATGTGCATAAAAAGTCCCACATATAATGCTGCGCTAAAGGTCATCCTTACCTGTGAACAAAATATATCTGTTCTAAATCCCTCCCCTGACCTAACCTAGCCAACCCCCACCCTCCACAAGTTTCTACTTATTGAGATCCAGAAGGCTTTGAGCTCACCATTTATTTACGTTCATCCCATAGTAGTTGTGCATATGCACTATAGCTCCATAGATGTTTATAAGGCACTACAAAACCCACCCACTCTCCCATCTCAGACTCAGACCTGCTTGCTAAACATCCCGGGGGATGTTTTGGGGAACTTTTTTGAGTTCTGTTTGGGGAACTTTTGTTGGGACCTGGTGTTTCTGCCAATAACAAATTTCCTGTGCTAATATGACAACACTCACTGATCATACTGTCTATGGAGAAACAGCGTTGTAACCATAGGGCAAGACTACAACCCCCCTCTGCACTCTCTTAACAAAGATGCAGGGTGTTCAGTGGCCCCCAGAAAATTAGAAACAATGTAATTGATATTATTGCAGAAGAGGCCACCCTTAGTTATTCCATGGAGTTTAGAAGATTGTGTGTATTCATTAACCATTGCACCTGTAATTGTTTTCATTTACTAAAAGATAAATACCTTTTGTCAGATGGGTAAAGCTCCACGGTCAATACATCCAGAGCATTCCATGAGGCGATACTGACTCCACCAAAGAGGCAGAGTAAGGCAATCATGGCGGACTCGCTGTTTCCGAAGAACAGGAAGAAACAGCTGATACAAGACATCACACTGGATCCCGCTAAAAAAGACAAATTGGTACAATAGTTGTTGGTCCAAAAATATGACAATATATATGACAGTATTTACTTTTGATATGATAATGTGTTAACACCATAGATCTCCCTGCCTGTCCTGAAGAAGCGGACATAGTTTCCGCGAAACACATTGACAGTGGGAATATCATAGTGGGTGCCCATGCAGAAGATACTCAATAGTATGCTGTATGTTTTTATGTAATTGCTTATTGTCCTTTTGTATTTGAATAAAAGTTTTTATGATTTTTATATCAGTAATTTTGGCCTTTAAAGTCCCAAACTGGATTTTCTATTTTTTGTTATGACTTTAACTAGGGATGTGGCCTTGGAAAGATGAGTTATGGAGGAACTCTAATACTTTTTCTACTTTTTCTTTTTTTCATTTGTACTCTTTTTACCACCTTTAAAATAGTGCTTTACCCTTGCCTCAACTCCTACTTGAAGAAGACATGAATTCAAAAAAGTACGATTTATTATCGTATAGAAAAACTTGAAGGTCTATTGATAAAGCAGTGAATCTGACATTCACTGAAACACACCCTGGTGGAAAATAAATTACTGCCTTTAAAACACATGGACCTGGGAGATTCTCTATTCACTTTTTTATAAATAGTAAATGACCCTTTTCCAGGGACAGCGGGGAATATATATATATAATACACCTTTCCCTCTTGTGACAGTACTGGTGCTTGGTTATTGGCTGTGTAGGTTGCCAGTGATGTCACATTAGGGCAGGAATGAATCTTCAGACCATTGTAAGTTCTAGAATAGCACTTGGAGCTCACAAAAGTCTTCCCATCTTTACTTGCACTGCATAGAGAATAAAGGAATGGGTCTATACAGAGCTTGGGAGGATAATAGTTAGGTGAACCTGTTGCTTTGTTCCCCAGCACTTCATGCACTAATTAAAATTGGAACTCCAATCTTTTTCTTTTTCTTACCCAACATACGAAGACGTCCAATTTTATCCATCAGCAAGGCAGACACAATGTTGCCGGGTAGCACAGCCAAAGTCCCCAGGAAACTCACAAAATAAATCATATAAGCGTTATTGATATCATCACTGAAGTCCAGCTGGCAGCCCTCTTTGCTGTGCAGGAACGTGCTGTTAATGATTCGGCTGTTGATGAATTTGTAGTCGAACAAGTCTGCAAATAAGAAACAAAGCTGAGACCAAGTACTGACTCATATAAAAAAGTCTTAATGTAAATGTAAACCTAATCACTAAACTCTCATAAATCTTTAATTTAAATTACAGTTATAGTACCAATTTAAAGGGCCAGGCTGACATAGAGTATGGAAAGGTATCCCCACCCTATGCTGAAGAGCACCCACCTATCTCACTGGGGTTTCTGTAGGATTTGCTAGATTGCCAAGCTTGACAGTCACCTTTTTTTCTGTGTGTCAAGAGTGACAACAGCTTCTGTATGAATGAAGCCTGAAGTATAACAATTTTGTTAAAATGCATTTTTTCTCGTTCCTAGATGTCAGTCTAAGACATTCTGTGTAAGCAAGAACAAATAAAAGATGTTCCCATTTAAAAACAAATCTTAGAGCTCATTAACAAAAAAAAAAAAAAATGAAACAAGTGCAGCTTTGGATGCAATACTCACCTGTAATCTAAAACTCTTTCTTCAGATAAAAGCAGAACTAAACTTAATTAAAAATAGTAACCAGGCAAGTCCGTTATGGCAGAAGGAATGGGCAATGTGCCTTTTGCAATAAAATAAACCTACTTTCCTAATTGCAATAGGCATCACCATCTTTACGGGCCAGGCTGGGAAGACATAAGTCCTGTGGAAGTTCATTCAGTCTTGGCAGCGCCAGGGGATGTTGGGATACCCAGCATATCTTGGCATCCAGTACTGAGCTGTGCATGGGCATTTCAGTGTACTTTTACAGGAAGATTGCAAACAGGTACAGGCAGGTGAGTGTATTTGATTTAGAAGGGACATTTCCTAACCCTTCTGCAATAAAAATCCTGCCTGCTTGCAATTGTTTTTATTGTGGAACTATAGTTCTACTTTAATTTTTTTCCACCAATAGATTTGCCAGTCTTCAAGTTTAAGTGGCAGTCAATGCCATGAACAGGCACCCTTAAAGTGCATCACCACAGCTCACTCTACTATGCATGCACTTTATTACGTGAATGCCATTCAGCACAGTGGTAGAACTACCTTTACATGAGAACTTTTTTTTTTTAAAAAGTAAAACATAAGGTGTTATATATATATATATTGCAATTTAAACATTTTTACTTTTCTAAAAACAAACCCTCCCTTTTTTGTTTCTATCTTCTTCTTTTGGAAAAGAGAGAAGAAACCATCTATGTAAAAAAAAAAATGTCCTCAGTAGGATAGGGCCACAACTGAATGACACACGTAATCACTTACCTGTGTTGTAGAACATGGTGGAGATGAAAGTACAATTCTTGAAGAACGTGTTACTGGATGTTATATCTTCAAAGTAGCAGTCTTTGAACAAGGAGTCCTCAAATATGACAGATTTCAACTTGAGGCCAATGAACCTTATGAAGAAAGCGGAGGAGGTGTATTGATTTCAGGCCTCACTAGACATAAGTCATGTACATGTCTCAGAAGGACAGGTTGTAGATACTGGAATAATGTCATATCTCTGTCCTCTGACTTTTCTAGTAGCAAAATCAGAACAAAATGATATTATGGATTTTATTTTAACCATTTTAAACATATCCATTTCTGTTGCAGTTTGGATGTAGTCTTCTAGTGAAGCTATACTTATCTATAAATATATATATATATATATATATATATATAATCATTTTCTTTTATATGTTATATATAAATATGTAGATCTCTCTTCAAATTATTGGATCCAATGAAGGGTACAGTTTTACTACAGCATACAAAGACGTTTTAGACAATTATATTCTTCTAGTTTTGTGGTGACAATTTGGACATGACCCTTTTCTGCCCTAGCACATTACTCCAAATTACCCCACTGATGAACTTGGTTAGGAGGAACTTGAATGTCCTGACTTCAATCCTACTTTAGAACATAAGAATGTGTTATAATGCCAATTGTAAGCCAAGTCTTGGCATCCAATATCTGTACCAAACCTTACCAATGCTCTTTTGGCAAAATAGGCACACATTTCCATGGGTACTTTTCAAAATCATATGGTAAGATTTTAAGATTTTGTAAAAGATTTTGTAAAAAAAAAAGTGGAGCATACTCTAAATTAATTTTTTGGGATAGAATGTCAACAAGCGTTTATAAATGTGATCATCGAGTGCACACAAATGTTTGGCCATATAGTACCCATCATTATAGCTCCTGAATAAAAGCAACAAAACCTTCTAAACATTTGACAGTGCCTAGACACTCTCTGTTATTTTGACCATATAGAAGCCTATCAGCAGCTCAATAGATATTACCCACTCCCTACTTCTTCTAAACACTAGAATGTACAATTACATTGAATCTGTCATCAGTGAGCAGAATCTGAAAGGTGGCTGTGCTCAGTTGAAGCTTGTGTCTCCAGTAATGTGGTGGCAGCTACCCAGCCAAACAGCATTAGACAAATTTTAGGATGCAAATACCCAATTTTAGTTCTAATCCATTCACAACTGACTGTGTTGCCTAAGATCTAGTTATTGAATAGTGTGTGCTGCCTTCATTAAGATTCAGATCTTTTAACCTCTGGCGTTCTAGTTATAAAAGAGTTTCTGTCTTTTGTGGTTCTGGATCCGACCCAAAAAAAGACTACTGGCTAATTCATCATTTTAGAGCTCATTGTAAAAGGGTTACTTCTTTTGCTAAGTGTTATTATCTCTATTGGCATTTTAAATCTGATCCTAAAGTTTTTACTGGAACCTCTTTCTGGCTAAATAAACTTATAAGAGTGTTACTGCCTCCATTGATGTTCTACATTTGAATACATAAAATGGTTCCTATCCGCAGGGCTAATTAAGATCCTGTTTAGAATAGGTCATTACTTTCACTGATGCTCTATGGTTGATTATGAATGGGTTGCTGACTCCTGTATCATTCTTGATCTAGTCATGAATAGGATTTTGCTTTTTTTGGTAATAGCCATGGTCACTACACCTGTGTTACTCTAGATCTAGTTAATAAAGGATCATTGCCCCTCCTGGCAGGCCAGATCTGGTTATATAATGGCTGTTGTCTCCATTGATGCTCCTCATCCCATCATAGAGTGGCGCATCATTTGGTTATAGATTTGGTTATAGACTTTTCAGACTTACACAATCCATGGCTGACAGCCCAGATCCCTAAAGTAGTTTAGCAATGCCATTTGGTTAAAAATATAGATAGTGATGAAAGGGTTAGAGCCTCCAATGGTTTTCTAGAGCTGGCCATAAAAGGGTTATTGCTTCTTGTCGTATTCTAGATCTAGATTGGGTTGGTTCCTCCTATTTGTGATTTTTCTCTAACAATGTGCAAACTGCCAAGGTTAATGAAAGTAATGCTGCTGGGTTTGGCACTATGCCCAGGATATTAAAGGGTTATGGATGCATTTGGCATATGTGTAATTTGGTAATGAAGGGGATATTGCCCTCGTGAGAAGGTAAGCCAAATCTGCTGTATCCTGCCAGGAAGGAGAATGAAGCAGAGGACTGAGTCAGAGAATGTGGGCTGCCATTTTCTAACCCACAATAATGCCCTAAAATGTACTCTTTCCTAGTTACAGTTGTTTAATTTGTCCAACTAAAAAGTGAACAGAGATTGGAAACCTTTAAAAGGGATAATTCTAGGTACCTAGCTGTAACGTTGGGTAATCTAACAATCAGTGTCTATTCCAGCATTTTTCCACCTATATAACATGGGGGGACACCTTGAAATAACTTTCAGGTCTTCACCACTGCTATAATTACTATATCCACAACTTACAAACAGACAGTACAGTCTGTTAACAAACAGTACATTAGTGTGGTAGGAGAGGAAGCATGCCTCTGACATTGCTGGCCATTGGTAAGTATACAAAAAAGTAAAACGATCATGTCTAGTTGAACTGAACTAAGAGTAACAAATTGCTCTCCTAGCAACGTCTGAAGGAACCCTTGGGTTCCATGAAGTTCTAGTTGAGAAACACTGATCTATGTGATGTCAGTAGAGAATAGGGAGTAGAGAAACATTTATTAAGTGAACATAAATTGAAATATATATTTACAATATACTTGATTTTACTGATCCTCTATACTAAATAGACAAGAATAGTGATCAAACAGCATGTAATAAATTACTAGGACCTTCCCCTAATACTTACCCTCAATTTATTTATATCGGTGTCACTCATGAGTGTCTGTCTATGGCCTCCATATTACCCCCTCTGATTTTGTTACACTGTATCCCTGTAAAGGGCCAATTGATCATTTTAGAGAACTTAATCCCCCCAGGGCCCATCCAAAATTCAAGGGACAATATAAAATGAAACCTGAACCCCAGGAAAGCAATTTTCTATAAAATGTATATTTGGGAATTATTTTAACTGCCAAAGGACCAATAATTCTGTTCAGCAAGCTTCTTGTGAGCCAATCATACAGCACAAACTGGGCCTGGACCTCCTTACAGACTACTCCACAGTTGAGTAATTTAGCCTGGTTCTGAATCCACCCCAGTTGGTGCCAGAACTAGAAGCAGCTTGCACCTATGAGGTCCCCCCTATGTTCAACACACTGTGCAAAAGCATTAGAGTGCCGCCCCCATTCACCCGTCATCTGTCAGATTTTTATTGCTAGCTGTGACAGCACTAAGAAAATTGTCATCTCGATGTGTCTTAGTAAAACCCTTGTGACACCCTGCAAGAAATAAAAGGAATAGAGGGCATCAAACGAAGTTTAACACAGAGAGAAAAACTTATACAATGATATACCTTCATCAAGGGTTCTCCAAGATTCCACAACATCTGCCTCTCAGTTTGGCTAACACTGACACCAATGATCTTTTTAGGTAAGGGGAGTATTCCTATTTTTCCAACATAGCATTTTTCTGCTGCCCACCAAATTAGGGGCATATTTTCAAATCACCACCAATGTACAGAACATTCTACACTGATCAGTATAGCACAGAACTTCTTCAATGAACACCAATGTAAAGTAGAACTTCCATTAACGGGCCTGATTTATTGAACTACTGCAAGACTTTCATTGGTGAAGCTGGGTGATCCAGCCAACTTGGAATGGATTTCTTAAAAGTAATTTACAATTTATTAGCAAATGTTTTTAATCCTGGACCAGATCTAGGTTTGCTATATCACCCAGCTTCACTGATGAAAATCTATCCTTTTCTTGGAGGGTTTTATTAAATCAGGCCCAATGTAAGAGAGGGTTTGGTTGGTGTTGGTTGGAGCTTGCTTGACTTATTAAGAAGTGGCAGTGGCTACTACTTTACTTCTTACATTTTTAACTCACATTAGGACATATCAAATCTTACTTGTCGTTTTGGTATTCTCCATTTCTATGGACTTGATTTTCTAGAGTGAAGTTAAAGTTGAAGCTATACACCCTCTCGTTGGAGAAGTATTTAGTGCGTGAGGCATAGTCGATGTTCTGCAGATGTTTGATCATGTCTGGGAACCACACTGTCAGTCCGTAGTAGCTGAAGAAAGGAACAACAATGTTAGAAAACATCTTAAGACCAACATGTTGTAAATAAATATAAAAGATGGCTGGACCACCAAAAAATTATACTTTGGTATAGTTAGAGCATGGAGGCTCCAATAGTGAGATATAAATAATAATTGTGTTTCTGTCTGGAAGTTTTGGGTGTGACCACCCACCTGTATGTTCCAGTTCCATCTGTAAAATTCTTTATGGTAATTAAAAAATGTAAAGAAATAAAGCAGGTGTGATGGGAATTTCCTATAATGAGCATATCAGGGGTGTAGATGCGGGAACTCAACATGGATATCATACAAAAGCTTTAAACATTTGAGTTACCATAATGTATCCAACGTACTAAAGCAGTGTTTCTCAACCAGGGTTCAGTGGTACCCTAAGGTTCCACCAGTGGTTGCCACTAACACCAATCATCTATTTGGCTTTATATCTATCTGTTAGGGTGATATTCTTCTCAATGGCCATCAATGTAAGAGGCATTCTCCTCATTGACCACCATGTACTGTGAGTTTTGGATAGAGTAATTATATCAGGATATCCCCCCAAAAATACATTTTTTCAAGAGTTCCCCTATGTTAAAAGGGTTGAGAAACACTGCATTAAAGCAAACACCCCCGTGTTGTGGTGTGACACAATGTGGCTTTAAATGTGGCAGTAAATCACAGCAATAAATTGCCACGTGGCATGTGCTGCGTTCCCAAATTGTCAGGTGTGGTTTCTTTCAGGATACAGTTTATTTTAAAACGAATTGCCTTACACATGCAAAGGTTACTGCCGCTGGAAACGATCTTTTGTGATTGTCCAGTGACAGATGAATGAATAAGCGCTATTCTGTTCTATGGAAGGTGAAGGAGGAGTAAGTGGCACCCAGCTGTGCTCTACTACAAAGAGTGAACAGTGGGCATTTTCAATAGCTTGTGCACCAATCAGGGGACCACAACATAGTCGTGCTTGTTTCAGATGACAATACAGGATCAAACTGAAATATCGGTTGTGTGTGTACTGGCCCTTTAAGCCCTCTGTTAGGATTATTTCCAGGCAGCTATCTTCACAAATCCAAAACTCCAAAATTACTTTTAGATAGCTGATGGAGCTATTTAAATCCTTCATTTTCCTCCATCTATCCTAAAATAGGAAATAAACCTCTGTTACCCCTGTGTACCCTGCCAAATTACATCTCATAAGTATCCATTATCAATTCATTTCCCTTTAATTAGATAGGAATTATTTCTATAAATGTTGCACTGAATGTTTATTGAATTATTATTCTGTCAAAACAGCTAATGCATGTTCATGCGCTAAAAAAAATAAACCTTCTTTGAAGACAGTAAATGCACATTTGGAGAATTAGTGAATTAGCATAACAGAGCTATTAATAAAACATGATTATGATGCATTGCACAAGGTAAGAGTTTATCCTGGCATGTATATGAGGCACAGTGCAAGGAATACAAATCAAAATGTTTTACAACCTGTTCTATAAATCTTCTTCTAGATATGGCGTTATTATTTCTATATATCCTTTGGACTGTTTGCACATGCAAGAAGTGGACCTGTTATTTTGTCCTGCATTGGCAAAGCACAGGTTCTCTTGCTTTTATTCTGCTTGCTCCAGTACCGCAGATAGATAATATTAAAATATCTTTCAATCTATAATCCTGTAAATGGCTCTCCAGTACAATAATGTGCTCCTTCTGCCACGTTATTGCGACACCCTGTCTTTCCAAATGTTCTCGTTATTGGCAAAGTCGAAAACCGCACTAGACGTAATGCAACATTTGATTCTCCCACAAGCTCGGGATCCGGTTATTGCTCCCGGTTATTGCGTCCAACCACAAGCCCATAACTTCATTAGCTACTGATGGCTGCCGCTTCTAATGTGCGGCAGAGGAATGCCAGGCTGTAACTGGGAATATAGCGTTTTAATTACCTCCCTGACAGCTCAAATTAATGGTTATTTGGGGGGAGTCAATTTGGAGGCCTTAACGCTGATTAGGAAATACAGACATTTGGCTGAGCGCACAGACAACCTGTCAAGTTAAAGGTACACTTTACAAGTAGAAATCCACTATTGAAAAGGACGTAAGGGTAAATGAAATGTTTCGAGAAGTAGATGGCCTAGTTCATAAAGAGGACCTGCAGGCAACTGACCCTTCCAAACACACATGCACACAAGTTGACCGCTCTTTAATAAAGACTTTATATTAGGATGAAAAGATGTAATGCATTTTTTCATTTGATCAGCCCATGTGGGAAACTAGTAAAGCCTTCTGACCTAATCCCTACTTATATGTCTGGTCATAGGGAATATTAAGATTATTTTGTTTATTTCTGCCCTATGCAAAATGTTCCAAATTAGGTTATTATAAAGCACATAATGCATTTGTGACACGGCTGGTGGCTGAGTTATTGGAGCATTCAGCTTGCAGAGCTAGATTCTGGGTTTGATTGCTATCAGGGCTTTATGAATTTCACCAAGGTCATAAGCTGCTAGTAACCCTTGTCTGCTATAGTTCTGTACACATTGTTACTTCTCTAGAGACACTTTTAGGGGAGCAAACTGGGCAGTTGTTATTATTATTATTATTATTATTAATAATAATAAACAGGATTTATATAGTGCCAACGTATTACGCAGCACTGTTCTTTAAACAGGGGTTGCAAATGACAGACAGTGACACAGGAGGAGGAGAGGACCCTGCTCAGAAGAGCTTACAATCTAGGAGGTGGGGGTAGTAACAGACAATAGGAGGGGGATATGGAATGGTGGGAAGTACTGAGGGTTTTAGGAGACAGAAGAAGACGGGTAGGCAAGTTTAAAAAGATGTTTTTTTTACTTCTCTTTTAAAGGAGCGGAAAGTAGGAGCAAGCCAAATAGGATGAGAAAGACCATTCCAGAGAGTTGGGGCAGCTCTAGAAAAGTCTTGGAGCCGTGCGTGTGATGAGCTTATGAGTGAGGAAGTCATTAGAAGGACATAGAAGGTCATTGGAGGACCAAAGAGAGCAGCTAGGGGGTTGTTTTTCTACCAGGTCAGAAAGGTAAGTGGGTCAAAAACAGTTGCCCCGGGCCCCCACTTTCTCTGGTGGCCTAAATTGGCAAAGGGTTGCAGGAATTCCACACAACTGTAATGCTGTGTATTATAGTTGTCCAGGGCCTAATCTTCCTACTACCGTCCCTTGCTTTTCAGACTTACACAATCCATGGCTGACAGCCCAGATCCCTAAAGTAGTTTAGCAATGCCAAAATTGACAAGCCAGCCATTGTGCCTGTAGGTCTTAAATTCACTTTTTCAGAGAATTCCCCTTCACACTGCTTTTATTTGCATTTGTCTCCAGAAGGACGGGGGTGGGGTACGTGTTCCGGCATAATCCAGGACCACCATCTACCTAATGGTGGACAGATATGGTGGCTAAGAAATTACACTATTTTGTAATATTTGGTGTCTGCACAGTTCCTAGCTATGTTCATAAATGTTTAATGCAGATCAAACTCCCATCTTGGTACTACAAACTTATGTTTCAATTGAGTCATTGAGTATGAAAAGACTGTGGAACTGTTTCTTCCTGTCCGCAGCAGACTGCTGGCATCATCACAGCCTAGGCACAGTCACCTGAGTGGAGCTCAGAAATAACTAAATATTAATCCAATGGGGAGACTTTTTGAAAAGTTATGCTGTTGCTGTATATTAAACCTAAGAATTCATGCTGCCTTTAATGTTGGTTAAATTTAATGTAACATATATTTTGTGAAACTACCACAAGGGTCAGCCACTGATCTTGTTACTGTAGACCACTGGTAACACTGAATCATATTTATCATTTATCTACAGTATCTATTAATTTGAAAAGAACAGATTGCATCTTGTAGTCAAAGCTAAGAAGTCACTGATGGGGAATGTTCCATGCCTGAGGCGGTCTGTGTTTTCTCATCCATGTTTGTATCATGTCTTCCATCAATCTTTCATGTTGTGTGCTTCAATGGCTCTGTAAACTTTAGCCTACAGGGTGGCCATCAGTAGACCATTGGGACTAGATAAAGCAATGGAATACATATCATGAAGCCACATATATAATTACATGATCAGTGTTTATGGAGGCTGTAAGGATAAAATTTGTATCCAACTGGAATACAACTGGACCCAACTGCAGACTGTGCACACGAGGAAGAACAGTATGCAAGAGCTGTTTTTGGCCTCATCAGCTCTTCTGGCAAATACCAGACCTGCCAAATGGCCAGTCTTTGCTTTTCTAACAACCACATTTTCATCTGCTTGACAGGATAATCCTAAATGGACATGTATTTTCAAAGGACAAATAAATAAAAGCCTTTTTACACTTATTGCAATTTCAGCAGTGCTTTATGGTTTGCCCTAGCTCTTGTAAGTTTGTAACTATGCATTAAAACCTAGATGGAAAATTATAAATTCAGGTTTTACAGTTATTGGTATACAGTATTTTTTTCTGTAGTGATTAAAGTATATCTGTTCCCTGGGCAAGTCAGTGGAGCATATGGGAAAAAAGCTTTGCATGTCAAAATGATCAATAGAGATAAAGGAGGATGAATCTCAAGTTGTCCTACAAATTAGACCTTGGCTCATCCTTCACTATTTCCTAAACTGGCTTATTGGTCATTTTATGTCGGAGGCAGCCCCTGTGAGTAATGGAGAGGAAGCTCAACTGCAGAAAGCAAAGTTTACTGTCTCCTAATCTACGTTTTTACTGGAAACTAATTGCTCCTTATGTACTTCTATTCAAGTTTTAACTTGGATTGACACAGGTTTGCTTTAAAATCAATAAATGGTAACCTGTGAATGTGAGAACACCTAATCCTGAGCCCATGATCCTCCAAAACAGGGATTCCAGACTCTTCTCATTTGTTAGCCCTGCTGCTTCTAACTGTATCTTGAATGCCAGTGGCTTGTTTTTTTTTTTGTAGTTAATAAATTCCTGCTGAACCGTAAAATGAATAAATACCTGTTGGTATTTTGGATGCAGGATCTCTCTCTATTTTCATACTTTAAAACAAAATAGGATACCGGTTCATGTTGTACGTGATCACACAGCAAAACATTGTAATTTCAACTCTGCCGTGCAGTGTGATAATTATAATGGACACCTGACGCAAATGTAATTCTGAAAGCTGAGGCTGTGCGAAGGAAAAAAGGCTGGAGGCCGGTAGCCATGGGGATGTTGTGCCTATGGCTGTCAGTCCTGCAGTCCTGCTAAATTTAAGATGAAATGTGCGTTCGCTATGGAGGGGCCCCTCAGTGCCCTAACAAAACAGTGACAAACTGAAACGACAGCAGGGTCCAAAGAGAAGGAAAACAGACGGGCCTGCAGTGGTTGCCATGACGACGGTAACTTCCCCGTGATGCAGGCAATTTGATGAACCAAGTGTGTCAAATTGAGCACTGAGACACCTTCATGTCAGTTATCTAGAGGCAGCAGTCAAACAGAAATGTAACGCAAATGCTAGATAGGAAGGATGTTGGAGAAGTCAAGTGGCAGCCATTTTGGGGTCTTAAGTTCAAGACCACCTTGCACCACAGATTCCTCACAATAGCCAAGAAGCCAAAAAATTATATCCCCATTGCCAGGTTCCAATATGATGTAAAAGCTCCTACCTGAAGGACATGGTGAACCACACAGCCATCATCATGAGGGTGATTCGGCGATACTCTGGGGCAAAGCATTGGTGGAAATTAGCCCAAACCTAATGATATGGAAATAAAAGAGCAGTTAGGAAATTGTTTTAATGCAATTATGAATTAACTTTATGAAGCATCTCAGACTGATTAGCCCTTTGACACAAACCAAAAGGCTGTTGACCCAGGCCCCAGGTATGGCTCCATCGCACAAAATGGCTGCCCCAATGCTTTTGATATGATTATTGAATCACAGATGGCACCCAAACCTTCGAACTGACTCCCTATTGGTTAACAGTATAACATAGCTCTACCTGCTGCGACAAATTGACTATTCGGATCATCCAACGGCTGTACCAGGTTCCTGAATCTGTCTGGATCTCGATCAGTTCATCTTCAGATTTTATGGTCTTGATTTGAGTGACCTAAAAACATAAACAACAAAACAAATAAAAACAAAAGAACTCACAAAAAAGAAGCTGGATTTGTATTTGAAATAATTCAACCTCATCCATGAACAGACTTTTTAATCCAATCAAATCCATAGTTGTAATTGGCAAGTGCACACAAAAGATTTTAGGTGAAGATGCTCCAACAAAGAGACCTCCTTGTCATAATTCCCGTCCCGTCCATGCATTTTGGTTGTCCCCTTCCAAATGTGTGCATCCCAGCTCCTCCTGTTACATTCTCTTCTATAAAATATTGAAAATCGTGTAGGTAGTCTTATCCCTAGCCCTTTTTTGGCTGGGCGCTCCAGCTGGCACTTTTCAGTACCCACCCAGCTGTTTTTGGGTAGACACTGAAATATTAGGTAACGATACAGAGGTCATCACCCACCTACAGCTCCTTCTGGAAGAATACTGCTTGTAGGGATGTGGGAATCTATCATGTTTGGCACAGCAGGTGTGAAAACCCAGATGATCTTACCTAAGGTACATGATAGCTAAATAAACTGTAAAGTGGTTTAATTCTTTAACATTTACCAAAAGCTTTTGGGTGGGATAACCCATTAAATGATATGCTTAGCTTGCATTGTTTTGATAGCTGAAAGGTTACCCTAGAATGACTCCACTGTTAGAGGAGATATAAATGCTTAATTCAATTTAAATAACATTGGGACATGTTCTCCTATCAGCTAGACAGGCTCCTTATTAACCATAATCCATCTGTAATCTTGTTTACTTCCCTGAAGACCAGGAGAAGAGTTGTACTTCTACCATTTCATGGCATATAAGCAGCTACCAGAATGCTAACTATGTTAATTACTGTGCTCACAAACCATGTGAAAGCCTGAAAAGTCCGATCACCCATCCACGATGTGCTAACATCTTGTGGCTGTGAATTGTGATGGAATGATGAACAATACAGATACTTACAGAGAAGACCCTTTCTGGGTGACCTTTGGCCCTCATGTTGGTGTCGTGGACTTGTTTGAGAACCATCCAAGCCTCATCGTGCTTTCCATTCTGAAAGAAGATAGGTTGGATATAGTAAGTATGGGTAAGCAGAATAAAACCATCTTAAAATTATACGTGATTTCCAAAAATGACACCCAAAAGAGCCTTGACAAGGCCATTTCAACATCTGGAGAGGTCTTATGCTGGCCATTATGGTTGACTGAAAGTGAAAGTTGTTTCTGAAAAGCCTATTAGGTTCATGTGATTTTGAAAAATGTCAATAGTTTGCCAAAGTGCTTAAAGCTATTTGGGGGGAAGAAATAAGGTTGTTTTGTTTTCATTTATTGGCTTCTGATAGCTACAGAAGCTTCTTTCAACATTCCCAGGCCCGTTGTTCCCAAAAGCCTCATTATTTTATTATATTGTTTGGAGAAAGAAAAAACAGAGAAAAAATTCATAAAATAAAAAATGTAAATTAAATGTCCAATTGGGCTTTAAATATAAGAACCGGCATTCCAAACAGTGGGGAGAGTGCTTTATTCTCAAAAAAGTACTGGAATGTTCTCATGGCTCCAATGGTGAATGGATACACTAGTTGATAATGGTTGAGTGGCTACAAGGTAAGTACCAGCACTAAGGCTACATACACACCTCAGCTGATTCTCCTCCGATAATGGCCTTAGGTAGATCCACAGACGACGAACGAGGAATGATCATAATGAAAGTTAAGGTGCTGCTTTGTCGTAACCCTCTCCATAGAGCAGAACGGCGCTGTATGTACAGTGATCGTTCACACATCTTTCAGTCTTTTGTCAATGGAAAGGATCGTGAAAGATCCTTTCCAACAACAATTATTGCATGTGTGTACCCAGTTTAAAGCACTTAGGATATCAAGCAAAACATTTCCCTAAATGGGCAAAATTCAAGGTAATTTGTCATTGCCTTACCTCCAAGAAGAAGCGTGGACTCTCTGGCATGGTGTTCAACGCCGCAATGGCGAACACAGAAGGAAAAGCGCAGACCAGCACAAACACTCTCCAGCTATGGAACTGATAGGCTGATCCCATCTGGAAGCTCCATCCTTGGAGGTAACGAAAACATAAAATGAATGACATTCATTAGAAATCCAAAGGAATTGTAGAAGGAGAAGCAGTGGAACAAAATCCCTTTGTGCTCCTTTTGCCATGTGCCATCAAGTATGTTTATTCTATTGTGATTTAAATTTTTAAATTAGAAAACAGGTGCCCAAAAAGTACCAAGGTATGTTTGCCCCTAAAAATAATGTTTTTGTAATAAATAATACAATAAAATACAACTTTAGGAAAAAAAAAACTTCTATTGAAAGAAAATATCAAATATCAAACACGCATATTTTATTTTTACAATTTCCATGTACCAGGTGAATGCCTAGGCTCATATTTGTATGTGTTTTTGACTACTCCGATGTTACAAGGATACATTTTAGGTAACCAATAAAACATATTTTAATCTATTATGAACATGGACATTCTTTTAAACCTTTTTATGTGAAAGAATTGTTCTAAAAACAATTAAAACTATTTTCATTCCCTGGTTCCTCCTTAAGATGTGAATGCAAAAATACATTTTTATTTATATTTTCTATTTAAAACCCTGAGACATCCTCATCAGGTCTCTATCCTTTCTATGCATGCAGCTTGTGGTAGGGATCTGTCCATCTTGGAAACAGAAAGCTGCGATAACACCCACATGTGACGCTGAGCCTCCATGAATGAAATAATGGAAATTCAACAAATGAAATGGTGGGCCAGGGATAGTAAGGATGGACAGGAAAGGAATAATGATGATGGATATCCTCTATCCAGGAAATAATTTATTAATATGACTTACTGTAGCTTCTACTAAGAGAACCCTAAATTCTGCAGTGGGCAATTTCTGTTGTCCAATAGTGCAATCCATACTGGTTTATTTACGGAATGAGTGCCTCAAAGTAGATGCCACATTTAAATGTCTTACCATAATGAGGGATGATGGCCCAAGCCATGGCTGAGGCATATATACCCCCGATCATCCAAAACATACATAGCCAGCTCAGGTGCTCGCCTCTCTTCTCCTGGGCCAGGAACTCCGAGAAGTAAGAGAAGACGATGGGGATGGACCCACCAATCCTAGAAGAAAAAAGGGTCATCATAAACACTAATAAACCCAAGAAACTAGAGTTCTAAGTGTTCATTGGAGTATTTAGCTGTCAGAAATGAGGGTTAAGGTAACTTACTTAGGGTTAAAAATTTTTATATGAACAACAAAGTCAAATAGGGTGATGGAAATTGACTCCTGCGCAGTAGATCGGTGTAGGACCTTTTGAGCCACTTTTCAAGCATCCAACGACTTTCATAAGCCGCAAGTCAATTTGCTACAGTTTTAGTCCATGCATTTTCAGTGCACTTAAAGTTTTTTTTCAAATGTTTTTGATAGTATAATTAGTAGCCGATTCCAATTAACCAGTGGTAGCTTGTCACCGCTACTGTTACTGAACTGAGACAACTAGGATGCATTAATTGTAAGTGGCAGTGCACATATCGGCTATTGCATCAGCAGTACATTGAATTACACAGCTCATTACACACCTACAGTCCGTGACATAACTGCAAGGATGGTTCGAGAAACATGCTGTATAGAGATTTTGGGAAGAGATGTAAAGAGAACCCGTCACAAGACTGGATTGTGATAAACTCATGCAAAGGATATGATGACGACATACACAAACCTTCAGTAAAAACTGACAAAACAAAATCTGAAAATGATCAATAACTCCAAATATATAGGCCGATGAAGGTATATGAAAATGTATGTTTTTCATATAAAAATCAGGTTTATTCCTCCCAACCTACCAATTATTATTATTATTCAGGTGTCAGTGAAGTTGTCGATCATATGAATGGACCAATAGGGAGGAAGAACTAAGCTAAAAAAGTTGAGACTTGCATATAATGTTAGCTGTTTTTTATTTCTAGATCTTCTTATTGTTTTGTTTTTTTAAGATACCCTCTACTTATCTATTTTTTAATTTCTGTAATCTAAATTGCCCAGGTTCTTGGCAAAACAAGAGTGTCTGTATGTTCCCCTCTCAACCCACTGATAATCACTTTTCAGCAAGCCCACGCCACTAATTCCTCTGTCACAGCCGTTACAAAATACCCCAGGTAGGGGGGAGCACGTGACGTCCTCCCATAATGTAGTGCTCAGGCATATTGGCCAAGTGCTAGACCAGAGCATAGCAGTATATAGATGGGGTGACATTGCTGGGCCTGCCACTTTCTTGGTTTTAGTTGGAAACTTCAAATTTTGAGATAGACTACTGGGTCTCTAGGCCAATAAACATTTGTCAAGGCAATCATATATCTGAGCCCAAAAAAACATTCAGTTTAATATTATCCCAAAAGGATACATACAGCCAATGTGTTCTGGGTGTCAAATCCTTCTTCATCAGGGCTACAAAAAAATATACGCAGCCCTCTCCTTTCCCATCTCATATTTTCAAGGTTATGGGATGTCTAAAGATTCCCAGGTCCCTGGACTACTCACCCCACTCCAGACAGAAGCCTACAGAAGAGGAAGGTCCCGTAGCCTTGAACAAAGGAAGAGAAGAAGGCAAATACGCTGTTGACAGAGAGGGAGATGAGAAGACACTGTCGTCTGCCAATACGGTCAGCCAATCCTCCCCACAAGAACGCGCCCACCATCATTCCAAGATACACAATGAGACCTACAATAAACAACATATATATGATAAATAAAATATATATATAAAATATAAAACAACTTCAAAACCTTTGCAGGAACCTCCTGTAATACAGACCAATCACTGCTGCTATCTTTCCTTGTGCAGGTTGACTGATCTTGTATGTGCCCCCTGTAGTTTTCTCCTGGCAGCTTGGGTGTTTAAAATAGGCTCATATATGATTTCTTTACTTCCTTAGCTATGATTCGAAGTCTTGCTATACATAAATGTTACCATTGATTTAATATCTGCAAATCCCATAGCCATTAGACACTGCGAAGAACCCGCAGGTGTGATGTCAGGGAGTGTAGAAGCTGTAAATGAAATTATCAAGCACTTCTCTCACCTTGGCACCACAGGAGGGCCGAAAGGTTTGCACATAGCAGACTGCATCTTCATTCTCTGCACACATCCCTTCCTTGTTACTTCTCCCACAAGATCTGCCCTTTATATCTCTTGATGGCAACTACATTATTGCCGGCTATTGATCTCTGCTCTGCAGCTGTTGGCAGATATTCCACCCTGCTAGGTTGGTGTACTGAGGCGTAATCTACAGGGGATATTGGGAATACCCAGAATCTCTCTCTCTCTCGCAGTAATATTTGTCATAGTTCTTTGCAATTGCCCAGGGCCCTCACCTTCTCCAGGACCCCTTGATGACAGAATAGCAAGATCGCAAGGAGTGCTGCAATGTTGTGCATTTGGGGCCCCCAGTTGCCCAGGACCCCATTTCTTTTCTTTTTTGCATTACAGTAATGATGATATCTTGCAGTTTCTTTGCAGTCCCTTCTTACCTAAATGCATTTCACCAATGGCTACATGGCATTTCTCCTGCGCTAGGTATCCTAATGGTGCCATGCCTGCATATGAAATTAAATGGCCCCTGTAGTCTTTATCAGAAAGTATTGTGAGAGGGTGACAATGCAGGAGCACAATTAGAAGAGAGGAAGCGGGATCACCAAGGTTGTTATTAATTAGGTTTAAATTGACATACTTTAAAATATGAGTGTGCGCTTTCAGAAAACACTGTGTTCTCTTTAAAATATACGTTTTATGTTTTCATAAATATCGGTCACAGTCACAACGGCTCCCGCTTTGTTCGACTAAGTGCGCGTACCATAAAGCAAGCTGTAATTTAGCGTAGAAGGTGAGGGTTCCTGGGAAACCGGAGAGATGAAGGCTGTGATTCTCAGAATTACTGAAAACTTCGGGAACAAAACCAGAGTAGGGAGCTTCCATCTCCCGTGGCGTTACAGCCTTTAGTGTGTGCGTAAAAAAAGGCGTAGCGGGCGAATGTCGTTACTGATAATCGTGGTCACAGCAATCATAAAGACAAGAAAATGCTTCTTCCATATAATTACTGTCTTTATTCTCTCGCTTTTGGTGTAGGTGGGGAGATCCCACTTACATACAAATAGGAAAACAAAGTCATTTAAAAGGAAAGCCACATTAAAATTAAATATTAGAATATAGTAGAAAATGTATACATTTTTTCAAGATATAATTATGATAATACTGTCTAATGAAATTATTTTCTGTAATATTATTATTATCTAGTGTCATCACTTTGTCTATGCAAAGGACACCCCCTGCTACAAAGAAAATGGTCAAAAATGGACATGGTACTAAAAATGGTCAGAGACTGCAGACATGCAATAGTCAATGTTGAAGACTGGGGACATGATTTAGAGGTTAATTGAAGCAAGGGACATTATGTAGTAGATTGTAGAGACCAAGGATATAAAATGCTAATTGTTGCAGACTAAAATCTTGCTATAGGAGTTTTTGGAAATTGAGAGCATGTCACAGTAACTGTATGAACCTGGGAACATGCTATAGAAGTATTTTGAGATTTGGAACATGCCATAGAAGTTGTTTGAGCCTGGAAGCAAGCTGTAAGATTTTTTTGGAGACTGGAGTCATATTATAGGAGTTGTTGGAGGCTAAAGACATGCTTTAGGAGTTGTTAGAGACTGAGAACAAGCAATGCCATTGAAGTTGTTGGAGACTGTAGACATGCTATAAAAGTGTATTGAACTGGGGACATGCCATAGGAGTTGTTGAGGATTGGAGACATGCCATAGATGTTATTTGAGCCTGGAAACATGCTATAAGAGTTGTTGGAGATTGAGATGATGTTATATGAGTTGTTAGAGGCTAAATATATGCTATAGGAGTTGTTAGAGACTGAGAACACGCCATAGGAGTCCCTGAAGACAGGAGGCATGCCATTGAAGTTAATGAGACTGGGGACATGCTATAGAGGTTGTGGAGACCAAAGGGGTTGTTGAGACTTGGAACATGCTATAAGAATTGTTGGAGACTGGGGTTATGTTATATGAGTTGTTAGAGACTAAATACATGCTATAGGATTTGTTAGGTCCTTAGGGACAAGCCTTAGGAGACATGCCATTCATGTTTCTGAGATTGGGGATATGCTATAGGGGTTGTTGGAGACTGCGTTATGTTATAGGATTTGCTAGAGAATAGGAACATGTCATAGGAATTGTTTGAGACTGTGAACATGCTATAGGAGTTGTTGAAAACTGGGGCAATATGTCAGAGGAGTTGCTGGAGACTAACGACATGTTAGAAGAGTTGTTGGAGACTGAGAACAAGCCTTAAGATTTACTGAAGACATGAGATAGGCCATTATAGTTGTTGGAGACTG
>NC_092869.1:6824780-6852727 GCF_032062135.1 Pyxicephalus adspersus
GTATGAGTTGTTGAAGACTGCTATGGGAGTTTATTGGAGTCAGAGGCCAAGGAATGCAATTGTGTGCTTGCTACTGCCCCTTAAAAATGTCACGGGCCACCATCAATATTTCCCAGCAAGAACTATTATATTAAGATCTATATACTTCATAATATCTATCTATCTATCTATCTATCTATCTATCTATCTATCTATCTATCTATCTATCTATCTATCTATCATCATAGAAAGGGTAAACAGCTAAGCTCGGAAAGTTAAGAACTCCGACTGTTGAGATTGCCCCAGCCTTGTTACTTCTAATAGCTGGTATGTTTTATTCAAGTACATATTCCCGAAAATAAAATCTTTCGTAAATAAACTGCGTAAATATTAGTTAACATCAAATATTGACTTCCAGACCTACCAGCCACTGGAGAATATTTACATTAATATGCATTCAGATTGTGGAATTAGGAGAGGAGATACACAGTAGATCTCTGCAGGCAATTTGCATGGATAAATATATGGTAGAAGCAGCAATGCGGATTAACTCTTTGCCTTCCAGCAGGGCGGGCCTGATGATTAGGCAGATGAGACATCTGCCTTGGGCAAATTAGATGGAGAGAGAGGATGGGTGCAAACAGAACTATTTTTATCTCCAGACCAGTAGCGTGCATGAACTTCTCCACTCCTATGCCCTATGTTGTATCACTGTTGCATTGAACTTAGAACAGTAATATAATTTTTATTATTGCATATTTCTGATATATTTATATGATTTATATCATACATTTGTAGAACACAGCATCCATGTACACAGGGAACATGAAAATGTATATCTGTTAATAGGTATTCTTTAACACTAATGTTATTGATATGGTATTTAGGTACTTCTATGACCTTCACAACAATCCCTGCATCAGATAGTAGTCCCTGGATTCCAGGAACACCATCCATGGGCCTCACCACTTAGCACAAAGCCCTCCCACTATGAGCACTAAGCCTGGTCCCTTACCATTTAACACTCCAATGCAAGAGTCTCATTAGCAGTATTATTAGCTTTAGCAATATATTTGCTGATCATGGCCACCACAGTATTCATAGGGATGACTTAGAATGCCGATTGGTAGCCGGGTCTTCTCATCCAACTTCAGTACCTGACTTTGCCATTGTTCTTGTTCCTGAATGGACATAAATTGCCACAGATACACCCTAAAAACTCTCATAAGAATGGAAGCTGTTAACCTCTATGTTATTGGTCTTTTTTTTTGTTCAAAGGTATCTCCAACTCATAGAGGTTTGATGATCAGGTGTCTACACATTTTTAGATATAAGTATATGGGATCATGTAGTGATGACTTTGAATGCTGATTGGTAGCCAGGTCTTCTCTGACATGACTTTTTAGGGTGTCTTTGTGGGAATATGTGTTCATTCAACCCAAAGGAACACGGGTTAGGTCTGGCCCTGAAGATCTGGCTATCAATCAGCATTCCAAGTTATCCCAAAGGTGTTCAGTAGGGTTTTTGTCAGGGCTTTGTGTAGGACAATCAAGGTCATTCACACCAAACTGGTCAAACCAAATGCATTGACATTGGCACTAAACTACATGACCCTATATATTATATGGCTAAAAATGTGTGGACACCTGACCATCAAACCTCTATGAGCTTGTTGGAGATGCCTTTTAGGAAAACCAAGACCAACATTATGGAGGTTAACAGCCTCCATTCTTTTGGGTGTATCTGTCGCAATTTGTGTCTATTCAGCCACGTGAACATTGGTAAAGTCAGGTACTGAAGTTGGATGAGAAGACCTGGCTACCAATTGGCATTCCAAGTCATCCCCATAATAAATAATACTGTGATGACTACTGTGATGGCCAATAATCTGCAGTTATCCTGCAGATTATTGGCCATGGATTATAAAATGGGATCTTTAACTAGGCCGTAGAGGTTTGATGGTCAGGTGTCCACACATGCTCGCCCATATAGTGTATTGGAGCTTTAGGCCATTGTGAATATATTTGGAATATAACGTAACGGCTAGCCCCTACTATTCCTTCTTTGTACAGATGGATCCTCAAAAAGTGGATTGACCTTTAAATAATGCAAATGCACTGTATATAAGAATATCCCCTCAGTGTTTTGGCAAAATCACCATCAGTGAATGGGTTAACTGTGCCTCTGCTGTGCCAGAGGTACCCGGGCGCTCTGAGTCAGCAACAGCGACATGCAGAGCGTACAATTTATTCCGAAGGCTGCGGGCGGTGTGAACTCTCAGCCGTGCCGCATTTTTGAGCTGTGACAATGACAAGCCACTGCATAGAGGAGGGAGGGAAGTAAGGTAGGACATTTTTAGTAGGACATATGAGAGGGAGCAATAATTAAGGCTGATTTAAGGAGTGTGTAAAATGCAGTAACCAGTAGCAACCAATCAGAATTACCCTCTCACTTAACTAACCAGTTTGCCAGGGGAGGGTCACTGCACTTCGCATGCCCTTTTAGCACAGCTTCACTAATAAAGTAGTGTGATTTTCTAGGTCAATGTGGTCTTTTTTTTTAAAGACAAGGAAAGCTTTTGCAATTATGTAAATGTCGGGCGTCAGTTGACCTTGAAATGTCTTATTAGAATAGAACTATGGCCTCCTATTAAAAAAACAGATATTCTGCAGCACTTAGGTGACCACATAACACGACAGATAAGCTCCCGATCAATGGGCACATGCGGGTTACTGTGAGGGCTCTTACCTTGATATGTCATATACAGGGAGGGAATTATATTTATAAGTCAATCTATATCATGAAATATATGCAGCAATATCTATACACTGTGGAACAATATACAGGCTGCAGTAATATTGTTGTATTATTTATTGCACAACTGGGTTCATTTTTATGAGTGTCCTATTCAGTCTAATTCTGAAATATGTTGCTGAGGACTCATCCCAAGCTGAAAATTATAGGCAGGCTGTAATAGATAATAGGGGGATGGATGGATGGATGGATGGATGGATGGATATTAATGATGGATCAATGAAAAACTTTTATAGACATCAATGATAGATGAATCACTGATGATAAATAAATCAATACATAGATAGCATTGATGTACCTAAAGTGTTTTATAGAATAAGAAAATAGAGTGTTCCTTTAGATCCAGCTGTGGTGACAGTAATCAGACCTTGTTTTACACGCCGGATGTAGCTGACACATAAAACCAGTCATCACATCAAGAGAAACTGATTTAGAAACAGGCTTTAGAGACGGCATTAGCAGTTTAATTACAGGGAGCAATAATAGGCATTCAGGTACCCAGCATCATGATGGTTTACTATTTGCAGGCTGTATATACTTTTGTAGGATGCAGTGCTATGTGTCTTGTATCCAGGCCATGGCTGACACTGGTAATATGTATTTAATTCTACTATATGGCTTGTGTTGTGAGAAAAGGCTCCTGGTTTTCTAATAAGAGGTTGAGGACTTGTTTTAGGAAAGCAAGGTGGCCTTCATCTCTCCATTTATTCTTATAGAGGAACCTGAAGGGGGTGTCTGACCACGCTGCTAACCCTAAGACTGAACTGAAAAGGTGTGTTGGAGGGAGGAGCTAAGATCCTGTAACAGGTAGGGTGGCATGGACATGTCATCATTCCTTTGAAGGGCAGCTATCATTATCTAGAATAAATTTTATGTTTTTAGAAATGGTATTACTTATATATTAGCGTACTGCAAAGCCATGCTTAGTACTGAATAGGGAAAAGCACCATAAGTCAATGTGGTATTGCATTGCTCAGTGCCATCAACAAATATGCTTTACTTATTCTTGAACTAATGAGCAGGAGGAGGCGTGTCCTTGACCAAGCTGTACCTCTTAACTGTAGCGGAGGTCAGGGGCCTGGCTATGTGTGTTACCATACTTTCTTAACATGGTCACATATTATCAAGTTATTAATCAACTTTAGAAAGAATTAATTAAGTCCTGTATTTAAATGTGTATGGTTGGCATTAAAGTTAAGAAATCTAGGAGGAAATACCACTTTATCATGTCAGCAGCAACTGACTTGATGGGGGATGCGCTATTGAATGGACGGCCTAGTGCTGAAGCATCCTATAGAGAATGACCTAGTTTTATGGCAGCGGTCATTTAAATCAGCACGCTTGCCCTGCTGCACGTCGAAACGATTTGCAATGGCTCCTCTCAGTCGTTAGTCACTTTGATTTATGCGTGGGCGTGTGGACGGATTGCTTCTTGCCTGCAGCCTGCAGAATCATTCCAAGCTGTTGGAAGTACTCCGAGCTAAAATACCCCTTTTTTTTCCCCCCGTTGACGGCTGGGAAGAGGCTCCAGATTGAACTGATTGCGCCAGGAGAAAAGGCCCATTCTAGTTTTAGTCTATTAATAAAAGCTCATTTATGATTTATAAGAACAAATATAGCTGGATGAAGAGCAATCTCTGTTCTCACGGCCACCAGACGATTGTGGATTATATCGGTAGTGGAAAACTTATCCTGTAGATTTCTCAAGGGGGGAACTTTACTTTTTCACCCGTGAAAACATAAAATTAGAGGCTTATACATTTCATTTAAATAGAAACCTGATTATATAATTACCCAAAGCTTTATTATTTTTTTCCCTGCCAACATTCTGGATCTTTAATGGTTATACGGTATGTGATGGTGTGTAGTCAGGGCTTTAGGTGGCTGAAAGGGGACATATCACCAAAACAAGTTTTCTCTACTTCCCTACTTACCAAATTTCCCTAAAGTTTATAACAGGAAGCAGGGGACCTAAAAGACTTACCTTGGCTGGAATAAAACAGTCAGTGTAACTACTTATTATTTTTTAGATGATGTCATGAAAGGTAGGGGCATTATTTAATGTGAACACCTAGAAAACTGCCTGTGCAAAAGGGGTGTACTGAAATAGAACCTATTTTGTAATATATAGATTAGTATATATTTATATAAAATATTTGTTTTATACATAAACATTTAATGCATGATGATAGATTCCCAAAGCACTATGGGTTAGCCGAAGGGGCAGTACAGCAAACAAGCTTACTGTGCAGCTCCCTTTATCTGATTAAACCATCAGACCCAGCTGTGTAACAAGGGGCCACTTCAAGTCCAGCAGAGAATGCTTCACCCCCCCTCCCCGATCTAGATAGATAACTACTCAATATCAAATAGTGCATATTTATAGTTTAGAAAACTGCAGTATTTATTTAAAGCCGTGCTCTAGTCTAGTAAAAATACCATTAGTAGCTTTAGCAATTGTTACAAAATTATGAAATGCGCTCGTTAAGTATCTGAATTCTGTGCTTTATGGTAGAACAGTGCTTGGGCTATAAAAAAGGGGGGAGGACTGAACCAATCAGAATTCTAGTGCAATCAGTAAATGTGCTGACAGCAGGGGGGAAGCCCAGGGGTGACTCAACATCCCCTTTTATAATCCAATCAGACTCAGGATCACGGACTGGAGGCGGGTCCTTGACCTAGTTGTACTGCTTGTCTGCAGCGGTAGTCAGAAAAAAAGAACCTTTTGGTTCATGCATGACAAAGGTTTATTTTTTGTACTTGCTGGGAGTTCAAATTTTACTACAGCATGAGATTTGCTCTAAGTGGTGGGTGGGGAAGAGAGGTTACAAAAGCCAAGGATCAAAGTTTTTGCTTCATTGAAAGAAATCTGGATTTCCCAGCTGGATTTAAAAGCAGAAGAATCGATGAAAGTAGATGTCTGTTACAGAGATTTCTGACTTGCCGGCCTAATCAATGTTTTTTTTTTCTCCTCGCAGTGGAGGGTTTGCAGATTCGAGAAGGATAGGAAGGTCATTTGAAAGAGACTGAAAGAAGTGACCCTTTGGGATTTCAGCCTCGTTATAGGAAATGAGGATATATGTTGTGGCTCTGAGTCCTAGCCTGACTCATTACAGTGTTATTTAACTGTATGGATTTTAACTCCCTTTAGCAGAGGAAAGCATATATCTTGCTTTGGTATCCTAGAAGAGTGTACGGGAAAACCTCCTATCATCAGATAACCCTCCCAAGTGTTCATAGTGTCCAAACTGGTCACAACTCAGCAATATTGCACAGTTGTTCTTATCTATTATTAGCAAAGAAAAATTGGGAGCTTTGTTTTCCCAAAACTTTAGTAACAATTGGGAGATATTGGTCCATTAAATGAGGACCTAAACTCAAAACTCCCCCAAAACAAAAAAATACACTTAGCTTCAGGGCAGTCGATTGGTCCGGAGGTCTCTTCCATCGGGGCCCGCGTCATCCCGGCATCCGTCTTCGGGTAGGCGCTCTGGGGACCGCCATCTTCTCTTCTTCTTCCGGTAGAGATCCTACGTAATCCAACCCAGGCGTGAGATCAGGTGATGTAGATGGGAAAAAAACTTGCCGATCCAATTGTTTTTCCCTTTTGACGAAAGGGTCCCTTCTTCGCACGCCTGAGATGCTGGATCCAGCATCTCAGGCATGCGCAGAAGAAGCACCCAAGAGCCTCCCGGGATACCTGTGTCACGCATCCCAGGAGGCTCTTGGTTGCTCCTTTTGCGCATGCTTGAGCATCTTTGCCCTCTCATTTATTCTTGATCGCCTAGGCAATCGAGAATTAGAGGGCAGTGCTGCACCTTTTTTTTTTTTTTTTTTTTTTAAAAAAAGGTGTTGCACTTAAAAAAATCAAACAAACATAATTTTTACTTAACATAAAAGGGTTGTCCACCCTTACTTAGCAGTCCAAAAAGAGGAAATAAGTGAGTCTTTTAGGGTTTACATACACTTTGTGTTGGTGTGTTCCCTTAGTATATAATTTGGTCCCTTAAAATGGAACTAAACTCTGTGACACTCACCTGTCCCCATTCCTTTGCAGGGTGCTTCCATCTTGTTCTCTATTCTCTCCCTGTTGACGATCATTATCCATTTTGTATAATCCCAGGCTGATACTTGGAGCAATAAGGCAAGTAAAAGGGAATATTGCAGGGACATTGCTTGTCTTCTTCTGCAATAATAACCTGCCTGATCATGGGTTCTTAAAAGTGGAAGTTAGGTTCTGCTTTAAAGATTACTGCTACATATGAATATGTTATTACTGTTTTAGAGCCATACAGAGCATGCTGTAGCTTTCAGCCCCTCCATCCTTAGCCTCCAGTGCCCTATTTGGCTACCCATTCAAGTGGGGTAAAAGTCGAGTTCATCTATATCATTCATCTAACATTATTGTTTTTGTTTGATTACCATATTTTCCTGTAGACTTTTTAATGCCAAATTTTTAAAAAATGAGTAATTATTATCTATTATCTAGCCATCTTAAATTCCCTACTTACCTCCCTACTGTGACTTTATTTGGGGAATACTTTATTTGTATGTCATACTGTAAGACTTTGCACACCTTTTGTTTTAACATACCTGGAATGTATTTAGTTGATTTCAACTGAAAGTTAACTTAGGACTGAACTCTTCAGGAACAATGGAAAACTGAAAGTATATGTGCTGCATTTAAGTAAATAGGGCTGTTCAGTTAGCAAAATGAATTATCTCCTTGCAAGGGATATTCACTTAGTGTAATAAATTATATGAAACTCTTTAGCTTCAAAAATCCAATCATTTGCAAAAAAAAAAAACATTTTTTTTCTAGTACATGATCAGGTGATGATTGCAACATCAAATTGATCAAAACATTTACTAAGTGAATTATCCTGGGCAGGGTATGTGCACATCCTAAATTATTTTAGTAAATCAACACAATTTTCCCATACTTCCTGTTCTAAAGACAACGTTTTACCAAACAGAAAGTTAGAATAGCTTTGTAATAGAAACATAGACAGAAAAATTCTCTTTAGTTGAGTAGGGGAAGGTTAACAAGTTTACGGCTGGGTCAGCCATTTAAATTTACAATCCTTTTCTAGTTTTAGCAATAGAACAATGTTAACATTGCAGCTCAGTAAACAAGTTGAAGTAAGATAGAGGATAGACTTACCTAGCATTCCTTTATTGGAGTCAGACAAGCACATGTCCTTCTCTGCACTGGGCAACACAAATCCAACTACAAAAATTTCTACCCCATCAGCCATGAGGGCAAGTCCTAGCACAAAATAAAGAGTCCACTGAAATCTTCCATGTCCACATTCTTGAAGAATCACTTCATACTGCTGAGCCAGCTCTTCCTTGTCCTTCCTCCTTTGCCCTTCCAGATCATTAAAGTCTTTGAACTCTGTAACAAGTTGTTGATTATTGCTAAGTTGATCCCCTTTCATGGAATCAGCCCTAGGAATTCCTTGGTATTCTCCCTCATAGATTTCATCATCCTCATCATGGCCTTCGGTGGCATCACTAGAACCTCCCTCATCATCATTAAGAGGATCTCCTCTGTAGTATCCATCCTGTGGCTGGTAGTCATCATCATCATCTTCTTCAAATCGAGTGTAGGAACGTTTAGTGTACTCATCTTGCATCTTATCGACGCCTTTCCCAACTTTCTTGGCCGCATGCTTCTTAACCTCCTTGGCTATGTCTTTTGCTCCTCTTATAAAAGCAGTCCGATCTCTGAATGTGTCATCCATGGTGACCAGTAAAAGATGTGTTTGCTAATATCTGGTGGGCTGTAATCGTAGGGACCGAGCTGGTGTTTTTCTAGCTTTCACTATCCCTACAGAACTAATATTTCAGGACTACGATGACTGGACAGCTACCTATAATAGTCTAGATGATGCTAAGGGCATCCCACAATACTGGAAAGCTGGAACACCCGCAAGAAACAAGGAGATACTTTTGGAAATGCTAGGAATTTTGCTGATACATGCTTTTCAGGAATGTAATTTTTCATGTGATGTTCAAACCTTGACAGATCCTTCAGGTCCTAGAAGAAAACCACATGCAGAATTAAAATGGATATTTAATGGATGCCAGGATTTGTTAATTTCCAATAATAATTACAAGAAGTAGAAAATTCATTTAAAACCACATTTCTGTAGCCCATTATGCTATTGCAATAAATGTTTGTGTTCATCTTATATAATACATTGATTGAAGAGTTTTAAAAGCATAATATATTTCATACTGAAAGAGTTTAAAAATACAGTTAGTATTATAAAATGCGTTCATTTAAAATGAATCTGCTGTGAAAAAAGTTATAAGGTGAGACATACATTTCTGTCATCATATGTCAAGAGAAAGCCAGTGCCATTTATTGTGTTATCCAGAAAATTGGAATAGAGGGACACTTGATTGTTAAGTAATATGACCTGTACAAAACACAAGCTTGCATAGAGACAGCTGTTCTGTGGTTTGCAATACTCCCACCTGACCTGTACTGGTTATAAACTCAGAGTCACCCGATGAGTAGAGATTAGAAAGTATGATGTGGAAAAGAACAAGGCCTGTAGAGATTAGAAGCTTGAGGACTCCTGACCTGTAGAGGTCAGATGCCAAGATAAATAGAGACAACTGTCCTATAACTTGTGAAATGATTGTTAACACCTATATTACCTTAGAGGAAAGAAGCTGAGATACAGCCAGCCAACCTATAGAGAGCAGAAACCCTGAGTTACCTGATCTGAGGACAGCAGAAGCTTAGACAGAGGCACCTGAACTGTATAGAAGAAAAGCTAGGACAAAGTTACTTTACCTGTAGAGATGAAAAGTTCAGGCAGAAGCATCTGAACTGTAGAAAGTACCTGACCTGTACAGTGTAGAATCACACCTGATTGGTAGATAATGGAAGCTCAGATAAAGTCACCTAGATAGAGCTACATGACCTGTAAAAAGTTCAAGCGGAAGCATCTGACCTGTAGAGAGTAGAAGCCCTCAGAGAGGCACCTGGAATGTAGAGAGTAGAAGACAAACGCACCCAAACTTTAGTAGAAGCTGAGATCTTACCGTTAGAAAACAGAGGGTTAGATAGAGATAAATGACCTCTAGAGAGTGAAAGTTCAAATAGAAGAACCTTAAAAAGACACATAAAAAGTAGAAACTCAGATAGAGACACCTGACGTGTAGAGAGTAGATGCTCAGACAAAGATACCTTACCTGCAGAAAGCAATGCTCTGAAGCTGTCTCTGGAGCAGCTCTGCAGATACCTGACTTGTAGAGAGAAGAAGCTTAGATATAGATATCTTACTATTAGAGTACAGAAGGTTAAATGGAGGTATATGACATGTATAGAGAGAAGTTCATAGAGAATAACCTGACGTGTAAACAGTAGAAATTCAGATGGACACCTGACCTCTAAGGAGTAGGAACTAAGACGAAGCTACCTGACCTCCAGTAAGAACTAGGACAAAATATCTGACCTGTAGAGAGCAGGAACTCAGACATGACCTGTAGAATGTAGGAATTCTACACATGTAAAAAGTGGGAACTAAGACAAATATACCTAATCTGTAAACAGTAGAAACTCAGATGGAAACCTGACCTGTAGAGAATAGAAACTAGGGCAAAGGTACCTGACCTGAAGAGAGTAGGAAGTAGGAACTCAGACAAAGATACCTGACCTGTAGAAAGTAGGAACTCAGACAAAGATACCTGACCTGTAGGGAGTAGGAATACCTAACTTGTAGAGAGTTGAGTTTCAACCAGAGTTTTGTGGAACCCAAGAGTTCCTCCAAAGGTTGCTAGGGGTTCCTTGAGACATGAGCAGTTTGTGACTCTCAGATCAGTTATGACTGACGCCAGCAGTCTTTTTGGCCACCTGTAATGATGACAGCTTTCCCACTGGCCAGTGAATAGGAGGCATTGTTACCAATGACCACTAAGCCAATGTACTGTAAGCTGTGGAGTTTTAGTAGGGGTTCCCTGAAAACCTGTAAGTTATATCAAGGGGTTCCCCGTGTTAAAATCGAGAAACACATCATTAGATTGGATTCAACTCTAGAAACCTGCATAATTTAGATACAAGCACCCAATCAAAAGATACTTTTGTGCAAAGTGTTGCAACCCATAATTATCAATTAGACTTCAGTTTTCTATGGTCAGATCAATGAAAAATAAATTCTAAATTGTTGTATTTGGTGGTAACAAGTAATCAGACAGTTTCCACATTTTTCAAACTTCTTACAAAAAGCATTGCCCACAGCAAATCTTAAGATTCACCATTTGACTTTACCATACAGCCTGAAATGAAATGTCATTGATTGCTAGGGGCAACATGAAATGCCAGACACTTTGGTAAATAGTACCAACGATGCTCCTAACCGTCTGTATTGATTTTACAGGTCACAGAATGATCTATTAGTTTTGTATTTTTCATGGCGGTCTGAATGATAAAGAGAAGCACAAATATTTGTGGGTAACCAAAATGCTTTAACCTCCAAATTCTCTGAACTAAAAACAAACCTAAAATTAATATCCAGCGAGAGAGCTGAGTAGTTATTCTAAGCATGTCTGCAGGAATGCCAGAGGCCAAATCATGTAATCGCTCAGTACGAGCTGAGAGGAATTCATTTCGACAAGAAAAATTCATTATAAGAAGATGGTGAAAAAGTCTGTTGCTGGTCAATGCGGAATACCGTGGCTGTGTCCTCTAAAATGCAGGAAAAGCTGGGATACGGAATGTAAATTTTTATATTATGGTATGTGGTCCACATACTAGGCCAAAGTGTCCATGGCAACCAATTTGATTATTTAATCAAAACCCATTTATCATGCTTTTAGAATGAAAGGATTCATTTGTAACTAAACACAGACTCTCCTCCATATACATAGATAACTTCCAACTATACATAAAAACATTTCTTTTTCAAAACTTATCGATGAAAGGTATTTTATGTTAAGATGATCAAATGACACATAAATCTCAAAAATACAAGCAGGAAGCAAAGCCTGCCTATGTAATAACTAAACATGGCTGCCCCGATGTACATACATATCTGCTAACCAGGCGCCTTTTTTTTAAAAAAATATATCATTGATTGCAAACAGCTAATGATTTAAGATTATTATTATTGTTTTTATTGAACAGTATTTATATAGCGCCAACATATTATGCAGTGCTGTACATTAAATTGGGGTTGCAAATAACAGAAAGATACAGACAGTGACACAGGAGGAGGAGAGGATCCTGCCCCGAAGAGCTTACAATCTAAGAGGTGGGGAAGCAGCATACAATAGGAGGGGGATATGGAATGGTGGGCGAGTAGTAGTAGTAGGGTTTTAAGAGACGGAAGAAGATGGGTAGGTAGGTTTAAAAAGATGGGTTTTACGGGCTCATCACATTCACATATATTTATGTAAAAATGGTGGATTCACTTTAGGTCTTCTCTTTTTCTGCACTATGCATGTTAAAAAGGTTGTGCATGGAAAATCCTGATGTAGTATGAATTGTACAGGGGAGGAGGAGAGAAAGGAGATGGAGGGGGTTGCAGCCTGCAGCTCTCAGCACTGTTCTGTCTCCTTCAATCTTATCTTCCTTTTCCAGCCTGGCTCCCTGCACAGCCTTTGTGTTCTCTGAGCTGCTGACATGACGCACAGCCTTCTCCATACACACAGCACCATGTACATTCAGCATACACACTGCTAGAAATCCATGCCCCAAACCTTTTACATGCAGTTTTACACCAAAAAAGGCATTGCAGCTATAAAGATCCTGAAAGGGAGATTCCGTCTGTTCCTTCTACTAAAAGGGAATGATGGTCTTTTCTACTTCTCACTGATTCTGGCAGGATCAACAGGTATTTTTTTGCACTTGTTAAACAGATGTAATAAAGCACTTTGAATGGTATACTCAACAAACCCAAGGGGAGCAAAGCAGAAAAGATCCTTACAAATACTATAGACCCCCTTTCCTATAGGAGCGGCTCGCACTTTGGTATATAAAACCCTGTCAGCAATATATAAGGGTGTTTCTATATTATACCCACGCAACCCTTTAATGACAAATGTGATTTTTTGTTCCTTGGAACATCCGCCTGATTATGCATACAATCTTCAGGGATATTTATAGCACACCAGACTATTGCTGCGTATACATTTCCTGAGCATCAGCTGAGGTCAAGTTGAAAATGGAGTGGCAGATCCCTAGAGCTGTAATCAGAAGTCTGTAAATGGGTGTATGAAGAAGGAGGAGGACAGAGGGCCTTGGTTGTGTTTATCAGAAGAGCACTCCTGGGCCACTGCCTAAGGAAGCAGAGATAGAGGAGGCATCAACAAATCTCAGAATATACAAAATATGATGACTTATTACTCTTTTTGTTTTCTTCTTGCTACCCTGTGGCAATTTGTCGCTAAATTTAACAAGGTAGGAAGGGTTCAAAATTAGAGTTAAGAAAGCATTTTAGCAAAAGTTCACTATTATTATATGTGTGTTAGACCATGGCAGTCTTTAGGCCACCAACTAATCAATCTTATCCTAGGCTCATATCTCGCCATATAAAATTATATATCTGTTGCTATTAATAGGTTCCCAGGCAGTTAGGCAACCTTGTAGGTGCCCATTGAGGACTTGAATGGGTGTAATCATTGATCAGGGATTCATGACCCAATCACATATTCGGCTCTACCTTGAGCTTGCACAGTACATGAACTCCTTCACTGACCACATCCACTACTCTATATCACCTAATCTACCACTCCTGTGACCACTGACTGTAAGTTTGAAGCCTGGCTACTTTATTTGTTACTCTCCAAAGTGCCATCTGAGCAACTGGAAAACCCAAACTAGGATGGGGTATGTTGAGATTAAACAGCTCCCACCTCCCTCATTACACCAAGCAACCTATCACCAATTACCATTGAGTTCCCTTTATGGCACCTAATAAATAATTCTATGGCTCCTGATAGTCCCATTTATGGCACCTTCTTTAGCTTGGATTGTTCCATCCACCATTGTTAAAACAATGGAAGACTTGTCTCACAGTCAGTGCTCCAATACATGTTCGGTAGGGTTGAGCCATTGAGTTGGCTTTATGCAGAACTGCACAGTTATGCTAGAACAGAGGGAAAACATCTCCATAATAGTTGTGAAAAAGGTTGAAAGAACACATTTGTCTATTCTATTTGTATGATGTAGCATGAATAGCAGAGGTCCATGGAAACACCTTTAGGACCCAGTGCATGTTCTGGACCTAGACCTCCTTCTTCCTTGGCAACTGCTCTGGCCTCCTAACTGCATATGTATGGGCTCCAGTATGGATTTTTGGCAAGTATCTATCATCTTCTGCTCATGTCTTCCTTGCCTGGCTCTGACAGATGGCATTACCTAAACCAAAGCCAGGAAGAAGAGGCCAATGATAAAAGATATCCTCTTCTGGCTCTGGTAGCTAAACAGTGATCATAAGGATGGTCCCTGCAGGACCTCTGGAGTATGGGACCTGACCTCAATTGAGACCTCTTCAGCCTCTGCTTTTATGTCATTTATACTAGTAGCCATCACTGGAAACACAACTCAATCATTTATAGGAAAAGGAGGGCTCTTAGCCTGTGAGAGGGGAGCTAGGCGAAGGTCAACATGACTCTGGGGGGAAGGCCAAGAGGCCAGGAGATGTGTGAAGGGATGGTTAATTAATAAAAGTTGTAGGATTGGTCATTTTGTTATAACAATGGGAGGGGTAACAAAGGGCAAAAAAGGCTATGGGGGGAACAAGGGGCAGTTCAGTTTTACAGAAATTTGAGCGAGATTCCCGCCCACCTTGTAATTGGTGTTAGAATGAGATGTGTCGTTGGCGGTGAGAGGTCCTCAGGAGAAGTGTGTTGGTCAGAAGTTTGGTACATTGTGATGGGGTATGGTGGGCCATCTGTGGTATGGGGTCTCCAAGTTGGTGTAATTATGTGGTAAAAGGTCAGTTGCAGGAGGTGTGCATGACTGATATAATGCCCGAGGCAGTGGAGTTGTGCCTGGGAGCAGTTGGTGATTATCAATTAACGCAGATCCCTGGTTGATGGTTAAAATTGGGTAAATATGGTGAGGACCTGCCACCTGACGACTAGGGTTTTGTCTTAGGTTGTTATGATTATTGTTGCTATGTTATGATTGTTATTGATGGTTATTTAGGATATGTAAATTATGGGAAATTATGTTGCAAAGTCAATAAACAGCCGGAAGGCCATTTCACAATAGCTGCCTATTGGTTTTATTTATAAGAAAAGGGTGGTTGGGATGGTGTGGAAGTAAATGGTTTATTTGAAAAAGGGCTCTTGCATGCTACAGTCATGTCTACTCACCCATGACCATGTACTGGGTGTGAGTTTCAGGTGTGTACTACCTTTGGGCTATATAAGGTAATAACTCTGAACTGTAAAACATCTAATCTGCACACTCATGTATGTAGGTGAGGTTTTAGTAGTTCTGGAAGTGCTGGCACCAGGGAACCCAGAGGCTGCATTTTCATAAGCTCTTATTTTGAGCCGATCAGATGAGGAGGATACCAACAACCAGGGGGATTTAGCTAGCAAGGAAAGGGCATGGTACAGTCGCCCACTGTACTGAAATGCTATGCTGTAATTATGGCTAATAATAGATGTGCTGAAGAAAGCCAACCTCATTCTGCCTTCATCTTCCTCCAGCAGGCAGATGAACCCTCATCTGTGTGCTCTACACATAAAAGATAAAATGAATATTAACTCAAAGGGGTACAGGGTACCGCAGCAGGTGACCATAGCTATGGATTAATGTGCAAAAAAAAGCCATCCACCAACAGGACCCAATGGGTGATTCAGCCAGCCTCGGACAATAAACTGAAATATCAGCTGGCAATGCATAGAAGCTCAAAAACAAAATGTGTTTTTGTTGAAAGCCATTTTATATGTATCCCGAGACATGACCTCTGAACTTGCGAAGCATCATAAACACTGGCAAACATTCTCTTTGTGTGCTAATGAAGAGCGGATTAGCCTCTTTGTTAATTAAGTTCGGAAAAAAAGATGCTTCGCATTGTCTCTTGTGAAATATCACAAATCCGCTGGGCCAAATATAGCTTCTCTAAATTGTCAGGGATTAGGCAGAATGTGGAAGCGATTGCTATCACAGATTTATGTAGTAAATGGTTTATTCGGTATAGATGGGATAGGGTCCTTATTAAAGCAGACCTCCAGGAGATGATTTCAAGGCAACATATTAATTTAAACAAAAGCTATTTTATTAAAGTCTAATATAAATGATTAGTTCTTAATATTAGAAAGACAGGGTGGATAGAATATGTCATCAACCTGCTGTTGCTTCTTCATTGTAAGTTCACAGGCTGAGAAAGAGGAAATTACTAAATTGTAAGGCTTAACTGCAGGAAAAGTCAGGTCATGCTTAGAAGGCACCATCTTGCATTATACCATAGGTTTACACTGGCTACTGGTTTCTCTGAAGTGCAATCTGTGCAACTGCAAAGCCTAAAATTTTAAATAATTACCCCCATTCTCTGTTTGGTACTAAGCAACCAATCACTAATTACCATAGGGTTACCTTTATGGCACTTAATAGTTCCAATTTTGGACCCTAATTGTTCCATCCACCTTTTAGAGTAAATACGTAAGATATGGCTCACAATTGGCACTCTGATTTATGTTCAGTAGGGTTGAGGTCAGGGATCTGGCAATGCCATCCAAGTTCCCACTTGGCAAACTCATCAAAGTATGTTTTCATGGAGATGGAGAGGCAGAGTCATGCTGGAGCATCCATAATACCAAAAAAATGCCAAAGATTGTTAGGACACTATTGTCTATTCTAGGTATATACTGATAGTCCTATTGCCATCCTTATAGTTACCAATGTAGCACCTGATTCTTCCATCGATTCTGATAACATGGAACTTGATAGTTCCTTCTCTGGCATCTGAAAATTTATTCTGTGGTATTTGATGATACATTTATGGCACCTCATAGTTTGTAAGTTGGAATTCATAGTTCTATCTAAGGCGCCTGATGGTTCCATTCATGGCTAATGATGGGTCCAAACATGGCACCTGATGGTTTGGTCAATGATGCCGGAATAATTCTTTCCAAGGCACCAGATATTTCCTGCAAATGTTTCTTTTTTTCACACAACCATCTTTACCTTTTATTTTTTGCACAGGCAAAGGAACCAATCAACCAGTTGAGCTGTGAAGATGGTGCATGACCTCTGTTTGAGAAAGGGACAGTAAAAACCCCGTCATATCCATGTATAATAGGCTGGATCACTTCTACAACATAGGACTGCTTTCCTCCAAAGTCATCTTCCCTTGCAAGCCCAACGCCAGACATTACTGCATTCCTTGCAGACAGAGAGGGTCACGAAGGAGACAGGTCACCTAGTGCAAAACTACCAGTCATCTAGATGTTGTGTTCTCTTCAGCCCAGCAAGAACACTGACTGGTTCTCTTAAAGAAAAAATGAAAACCCCACAGCAGGGAGGGGTATGGGTAAAGTCATCAGTTTGTTAGCAGTAATACCGCTTCACGAGCCAGTTGCCATGCCAACAGTAGTGAGTGATAATAACTGGTAACGACAAGCGTTTCATCAAGCCCTTTAGCCAGTCTTTTCAAACCTTCATCCAACAATAACTGGCATTATCACTGCAAGGATTAGCTTACATTTGGCTTTTTCATTTTTTTAAAGCTAATAACATATTTTTGTCTATGCTGGATGGAAAAATATGCAAATACAGTAACCCAGCTGGGGTAATAACACGTCATCCACCGTACACCATGGAAAATGAAAATTTGTTTTGTGTTTTTCCTAAAGTAAAATGAATTAGATAATATTCAACAACTGAACAAATAATTTTTAAAACCATAGTTTGCATAAAAGTCCATCATCTTTCACAATGTGAACTTTGCATTATGGCTTGAAGGCCAATTGAAATATTGTGCTGATAAAATGGGAAGGAATCACCGAGCAGGTTCATATCTGAGCATATTCCTTGTAAGCAGGAGTCATGCAGGGAGGGGGGGCGATTGATTAATTAGGCAACATATAGAATTCAGGCAGCATTAGGTTAGATAGGCAGGCAGGTTGGGACATAAAATAATTGCATTCCTAGGCAGGTAAATATTTTACACCAACAATGGGCCTGGTCCTGGATTAAATGAATTTGGTCTAGGATGGAAAAAATTTGCCAACTAATAGCAAAAGGTTTTTTAGGAAACCATATCCAGGATTGCTGAATCTCCCTGGTTCCCCCATAAGAGTGTCCAGTCTTGGAGAGCTTTAATAAATCAGGCCCAATGCTTGCAGTTTCAGTGGACCCATATTTCTTGATATCTGACTGGAAAATAGGTGTTCTGAATGAAAGCACACATATCATAATTGAGACTCTCCGGTGTCCTGAATTCAGCATTACTATTATCATCATTACTACTTCATCATGTAAAAGATGTTAGCACTCTTACCTTGCAAAGGTTAGCCACTCGGGTTACATTGTAAACAAGATATGACCTCTCCTCAGCATTCAACTTGCAAAAGAAACCTTATTATCTGTCTGCATATTATCATTAACATGGAGGTCTCCATTTGCATAGGAAAGCCACACATCATCTTCAGTGCACTTCTACACAGAGCAGTCACCTTTCCAATCTAAAGTAACACCATTTCCCATATGTAGATAAAGAGATTATATGACCAAATATTTTTGGGCACCTGACCATTTCACTTATATGAGCGCGGACATCCTATTCCACAACCGTGGGAATTAATATAGAGTTGCCCACCTCTTTGAGTCTATAACATCCTCCACTCTTCTAGGAAGGCTTTCCATAAGATTTTGGAGAATGGCTGTAGGGAATATGCACCTTATTCAGTAAAAAGGATACTTGTAAGGGCAGGTGCTGATGTGTACACACCTGATCATCAATCAATCAATCAATCAATCAATCCAATTAATAACCAAGATCATTAATATGGAGAATAACATCTTCCACTCTTTTGAGATGGCTTTCCAAGAGTTTGTAGAGTGTGTTTTGTTGGAATTTGTGTGAGTAGACCACTTGAGTTCCTCAACACCAAACTCATTAAACCTTGCCTTTACATGAATGATGTTTTGTTAAGAGGAACTGTCATTCTCTTTCTTAAGCCTAGAGGCAATGGGCTATTCGCTGGATCAATCTTTAGAGTCCCTATATACCTATGGTAGAGACCCTATTCTGTGAGTTTATCTGAGGGACATTTGGTGACTTGACAATGGACTTGCACTACAGAATATGTCAGTAATATATAAATATGCCTCAAAGGACCTTTATTCATATAAGTATCCATTTGCATAGCACTGAACTCTTTCACGTCCATACAAGCAAATGTAAATTAGAATACCATTACTCCCACAACACAGAACATCTAATGTATAAGGATAGTCAGCCAACAAACTATGGGGGACATTTACCTCTTCTGATGAAAATCTATCGTCTGTACAAGACTTTACTAATGCTCTGCTTAATGTCTGCATATGGCGTTTGCATTAACTTATTTAGATTTACCAACATTTTGTAAAGCATCTAAGGACTGGTAAAGCTGCAATATATTACAATTTTTGCTCTTGGGTTAACAGACATGAGCCAATGAACTGCTTAGAACTTAGAACTAGGGCTGCTTCCATCAAAGACTAATTGCACAGGTGTTTTGCTTGGTGATACAGTTCTTTTTATCTCACCCCTGCAGCTGCTCCAGTCTTTGTCACAACAGACGACCCACAATGCTTTGTGCTCTGACAGCCAAAGGGTCAATAAGACCATTTGCCAAGAGACTGGGGATCCTTATGAGTCACTGTGAAGCATTTAGTGTGAAGAGCAGGCTGGGTTATCTGCTTGATTTGTGTGCAGCTTCCTTCTGTGTCCTTCTATAAAGGCAGACTTAATACTTATTTAATCTGGTGATCTTAATGATAAACAGCAACCAAAATTGGTGCCATGCAAATAATTACAGGTTTCATGCCTACAAGCTCCCTTGTTCATCATATCGATGTAGCCGGTGTAAGCAGGTCACCAGAAACCATGTGCTTTGGGAACACCTTATCACAAAGCGGCCCATATACAGCTTCAAAGCTTGCCATCTGGCTCCCAATTTTAAAGACTAACAATGGGCTTTTTGTGTTTTCAAAGCTAACACAGAGTTATACCCTGACAGAGCCACAATCTGTAACTTTAATACAAACCCTCTATGTAACCCCAACACTAACCCCTTTTGTAACCCTGATACTAACCCCAACACAATCCGGAAGGGTACACCAAACACTAATTCCCCGTAACTCTAATATGAACCCTCCCTGAAACCCTAACACAAACCCAAAGTGTAACCCACACAATAACCCTCCCTTTAACACCTACTTTTCCATTAAACCTTACAAAATGTGGCACTGTGTCAACAAATCTATGTGACATGTGGGTGCTAGGTCTCTTAATACAGACCTTCTCTGTAATCCTAACACTAACCCTCCCCTAACTCTCATGCTAACCCCTCCTGTAACCCTAACACAAACCCTTTAACTTTAATGCAAAACAAAATTATAACACAAACCTTAAGTGTAACATAAACCCACACAATAACTCCCTGTAACACTAACTTTCCAAGTAACCCTAACACTAACCCTCCCTGTAACATCAACGCTACCTATAACCCTAACACCAACCTTTCCTGTAACGCAACACCCTTATAACGTTAACACTAAACTTTCCCATAAAATTTACCTTCCTGCAACCTTAGCACAAATTCTCTTTGTAACACTAACACAGACCCACCCTGTAAGCCTAACACAACCCTAATTCTAACAATCCTTGCAACACAACACTAACCTTCTGTTACCCCAACACCCCTTGTAGTCATCGTAATTACCTTCCTTGTCACACTAACCCTCCCTGTAACCCCACCACTATCCTTCCCTATTTCCCAAACTCTAACTCTCCTATAACACTAGGGATGAACCATTCACGATGATAGCATGAAAGCCAGAATCCTACAGAGCGTAGCATTTTTATCTTTTAGTCATCAAAAGGCAAAAAAAGTGAGGAGACAAATACAAAAACCATTTATAATTATTAAGTCAAGTGCACACCCCCTAAGACACTTGTAAGTCGATTCTGTAGATTACATCCCAGATATCCAGGCATCAGAATTACTATCCACAGAGCCGCTTTCCTACTGCGAGTCCTATTGCAGCACTAATAACTTAAATTGAGCGTTCACATTGAAGGTCTATTTGACCCAGGTCAAATTACTTTGAATTAATTCTCTTCCAAGGACCAATATATGTACTAAGTGACTGTGACTATTACAGCCTCAAAAGGTGACAACCATAGGGAGACACATTTACTAAGAAAGTGTAGATGATAGATTAGGCTTCTGAGATTTATTCAACGCTAGATATTTAGTGTCTTCGAAACACTGAATGTGATTTACTATTGACCAAAAAGGCTAGAGAGATCAAAACTTTGCAACTATACCATCAACTTATCGCTTTATGATTGTTTTACTATTTTTTTATTATGTGTGTTTTTTGGATAGTATAGGGCAGAGTTAGAACTCTTAGAATTTAACTGCCCAAGTGCTGAAAAGTTAGTTAGTAGGATTCATACACGATTGGACTTGTTCTCCCGAAGACAAATGCCTTTGAAATGATTTTTTTTGCCATATCACAGATCACAGGACACCCACCTCTAGTGCCCCCCCCCCCCCCCCAGGCTCCTATAAAAAACGGGTCACTGAGCCCGCAAAGCTGATTGTTTTAGTGGGTCCTCCTTCTCACTTGACCCCAGGTTTCCAGTCTGACCATAAGGAAGCCAATGGCTAGAATAGGCTTCAGCTGAACATCTCCTAAAGGTCAAGGCCTTCACCCAGTCCACCATTTCTGAGCCCTGATAAAGGGAGCCTTGTAGAACATCAGAAACATGCTGTCTACCTTATGGATACTAATTTAAGTAGTAGTTGCATCTCTGGGACATATTTCCGTGAGTCCATGTTTCATGTGTTTAACTTACACTCTGAACAGGAACTGATGAAGGGCACAATGAATTTTCTTACATACCAGTTCTCCAACTAAAAACTAGCTTTTGGTGGTACCACTTTATTCTCCATTCTTTTACAGACACTGTACAAAATAAGATTTTGGAACCTTTTCGACAATCTACATGGTATATTCTAAATAAATCTTTATGCTAGGAATAATGGAAGACTTCCAAAAAGACTAAGTGGACACTGCTTAACGCGTACCTAAAAAGGCAACCCTTTTATGTAAAGTAAAAATTCTGTTGTTTTATTTTTTTTTAAATGCAAAACCCAAAAAAAAAAAAAAGGTGCAGCCCTGCCCCCTAATTCTCGATCGCCTAGAGCAGTGGTGTCAAACTCCGGCCCGCGGGCCAAATATGGCCCGGCACGTCCTTTTTTTGGCCCCCAAAATAATTCCTAATATGAATTGCAGCTGGCCACCACTATTGCGATCTGTAGTAACGACGAGCCAGCTGCAAATCATTTTAGGCTGCTGTTCTATAGACGTGAGTACAATGCCGCTACTACAATTCCCGGCATCACTCACGTCTCTAGACCAGCGGCCTGTCTGCCTATGCGTGGCCCCGCATTTTATAAGTGATGACGGGAATAGTAGTAGCGGCATCACTCATGTCTATTGAACAGCAGCCTATGCGTGGACCCCTCAGAGTTTATACTGACAAGTAAGCTCAATAATCAAGATCTATTAGGATTATTATTATCAGGAATTATCATAGAACTATTGCTATATTATTTTGTTTTACTAGGCCAGAGAATGCAATGTGAAACCAAATGAATGCAGCAATTCATTTGTTTTCACATTGCTTTCCCTGGCAAAGTAAAACAATTAATTCATCTCAATAAGAAGAAACAAGAACACATGAGAAGAGCATGCAGTAATATGCAGTGGATTGATCTAAATAATTTAAATCAATCCACTGCATATTACTGCATGCTCTTCTCATGTGTTCTTGTTTCTTCTTATTGAGAAGTTTGGCCTGCGACTTGGTCTAAGTTTTTAATTTCGGCCCTCTGTGTATTTGAGTTTGACACTTCTGGCCTAGGGGATTGAGAATGAATGGGAGTGCAAAGCCTCCCAGGATACCTACGTCAGGCATCCTGGGAGGTTCTTGGGTGCTCCTTCAGCACATGTCCGAGCATCTTGGGCATGCGCAAAAAGATTCTTTTCACGCAAATAAAAAAAAAAATTGCCGATCTCGTGCATGCGCAGTGAGATCAGCAGATGCCGGGACGACGCAGGACCTGATGCAGGACACCCCCGGATTGATCGAACTGCCCTGCGGGATTGAAGATAAGTGTATTATTATTTTTACAGTTTTCAGTTTAGTTTCTCTTTAATAATGTTTTATCGTATCAATCTGCTCTCCCTCCCCCCATCCCTATACGTATCCCTTTTCTCTTTTTTATGTTTTTAGTATCTTAAAAACTTTTCAAGGTACCTTTTACCATGTTGTTATATTTTCTCACTTATGTCTCGTTTTTTCCATGTTGAATCTGGTATTTGCAATAATAATAATAAAAAAAAAACAAAACAACTAGCTTTTGTAATCAAGCAAAGGTGTTTGAACCTGCATAGTAATATTACATTCATGAGAATGCCTCTTACTTAATCCATAAGGAGGGCCATTTGCTCCCGATCACAATAAAACAATCCAAGGTCAAAAGATATGGGCACTCATCCAAAATATTGAGATAATGGGCCTGATTTATGAAAACTCTCTAAAGCTGGTGAGAATACACTTTCATCAGTGAAGCTGAGTGATCTATCAAACCTGGAATGGATCTGGTCCAGGACTGAAAAAATAACAAATGACTTTTAGGAAATCCATTCCAGATTTGATGGATCACCCAGCTTCACTGATGAAAGTGTATTCTCCCCAGCCTTGGAGAGCTTTCATAAATCAGGCCTAATGTATGGAAAGTTAGGTTTTTAAAGACTTAGTTTAGTTTAAGTTTGGAGGAAGCATTCAACTTCCTCAGTGGAGAGAAATCAACATCAATACCTGGCTGAATGGACACAAATTTCCACCAACACTGATCACCAAAATTTTGTGGAAAGCTTTCTAGAAGATTTTTTATTAGTATTGTCACAACTTCATATTTAACACCATGCTTTTGTCAGGCATCCACAAACTTTTGTCCATATTTTGTGCTCTGTAATGTCAGGATAATAATGATGAAGCCTCCTCATCATTGGTAGGACTGAGAGATGAAGTAGCCATTAATAGTCGTGAGAATGGTGTGTGGCCTTGTCAACCACTTAGATATGTATATCACAATGACTACTCTTTGAAGTCCTTGGTTTCTGGAGAAGTTAGAAGCCTTTTTAAGAAAACAGTGTAAATCACAAAATGGCCGCCACATCTGTAGCTAGGCAACAGGAAGTTTTTTTTTTTTTTCCAGACTGTTCATGTCAATGCAAATTAAAATAGTATTCTCCTAACACGTTCATGTGTGTAATTACCGCTACATACATTATTTTCCTATCCCTCACGTAGGCAGATGTTGTAAGTGCAATAAAATACTCAGAAAGGTTTCAGAGCACAATACCATTCACAAAGAAATAAAACGAAGCAGCAAATGTGGAATCTCATTCATCACCCTGAATGATGTGATCAGATGTTACGCGGTGTCATATTGTTGAATGAGAGAATTATAGAACATTTCCGCATTGTCAGGGATCATTGACAACAAATATGGGGGTTTATCATTTTCTGTTGCCATGGAATCCCTGTTCCTAAGGCCTAGAATAAGGAATTACCAGAGTCATTTGGTGATTTTGATTCCACAGCAAAATTTTGCTGATGTTGTAACCCTTAGAGTTTATTCTTGTAATATTTTCCACTTTCTCATCATGCCAGAAAAATAAAATGCTTCTGTTATTATTACATACCCTACTATAAACCCAATGGCATCATCGTTAGATTTCTGTTCTTCTCTATGCCTCACAGATATAGGGTCTGTACACAGCTTCCTGATAATAGAAAGCTCTGGTCAGGTGCGCATGAACCGCTGAGCCTCCATGATTAAAAAACTGAAATCCAATAAAAGAAAAGGGGCAGTCTAGGGATAGTCATGGTGGGTGATGCAGCACATCCTCCAGTCTTAGATGTTGGATAATTTTGCATTAGGCGGACATAAGGTTACCACCCGGCTGATATTTTACTAGCCTGGCTGATAAAAATTAGGCATTGTTGCCTCCATAGGAAAAGCCTATATGATCCATATATTTTGCCAGAAAGGGTAGCAACCCTATATGAGACTGGTAGAGCTGAGAGGTACCCACAACAGAACACAAAAATGATGACTCCAGGCTTCCACCAAAAAAATGCCTTGTGCAGCAATTCACCCCTCTTGGCTCAGGGCACAATACCATTCAGCAAATCATTAAACTGACATAGGGGGCTTTATAATGATGTGCCTGAGAAAGGGTCAGTTAAGACCTGAAACGTGTGACTGCTAGGGAGTGATACCGCTCTCACCCTACTGCTGATTGACAATTAATTATTATTTTTTTACATTTTATACAAGTCCTTTGTATATCCCTTATAGTATTAATCACTATCGTACAACATTACAAAGCAGTAAACAGAGCTACCCATGTAATGAGCAAATATGGAGCCCCCATTAACATATATCATTACAAATAAGTCTCATATAAGAAATCTGTAAAACATTAACATGCACAGTAAGATCATTTTTATTCGGCTCATCATGTTTACACCTATCCAGGATTACTAAAAGGAATGCAGTTTCCCTTTAAATCCTTTATAGGTCTGAAAATAAAAAATAAAATAATAATTTGATGGAAGATTAGGGACCCTTTAGGTGAGGACCCATAGAACGGTTTGTCATAGGTTGTGCAGATCCCAGGTGTCAGGGAAGGGAGGGCAACATCTTCCCTTGCCTTGCTTAAAACTGCTCCTTTTCCAGGTGGTGCCATTCAATAAAAATCAATCAGTATTCAACTAAGTACACAAGCAACACCGACATACGCACAGTCCGTGCATTATACACACACCCACGCCTCAGCCTCCCCCTTCTCTGTCTACACATGTGCGTAAAATGTGTATGTCATGATCAGCGTTAAAGAAGACATCACTGGATGATCCTAGCAGCTCACCACTAAAGTGGACCTGTCATGTTAGCTGCCAACTGTCCTGTAGAGGTTTAATATATACTCAAAGATAATTTTATCCCTGCAAATATTTAGGGCTCCCAACCTTCTGAGATAAGTAAAAAGAACACCTGATGGCCAAGTGCTTTTACTTTTTATTGGCCTTTTATTTTAGAGATTAGATGAAAGGTTTAGAATAGTATTTTTGGAGGTAAATAATACATTTTTATTTGAAGTCTATACATGAACCCAAAAATAGCGTCAATTGGGGAGGAAAGAGGAACCAAACAAGGGTCAGTCCCTTGAATGAAGAACAGTTGAGAGCTATCCAATATGGAAGAGCCTATTGGCACAATTTCAGATCCCACAACAGTGACAGATCAGGATATTGGAGGTTCAATTCCACTACTGGTGAAGCTCAAGTGATTTTCTGCTGCAAATGTGGCACCGTGTCAGTAGTATCACCCCAGCTGTGTGAACAGGGAGGGGACAACACCAAGGACTTGGTGTGAACTGGAATAGATGGAAAATTAAAGCTGAATCCCCACTAACCAGTTATATTCACATTTATTTATTATTTATTCAGATCATGGTATAGAACAAAGGGTGTCCTGGGGGTCAGGATCTGCCCACATTTTAGTGAAATCCTTTCTATAGCATAGCAATACTTTACTTGGTATAGTACTGGATCCCATTTAACCTGGACTGTAATGGTGGACATTGAAAACACAAGTCCGCCAACTACAAATAGAAGGTGTTTTACCTGCAAAAGATGTTACAAAAGATATACACAACCCACCCAGACCACAGAGACCTGACTTTTTTCTGCTGCAGTGAAGTGATACAGCGTAGTCACCTTCCAGCCGCCAGCATATGACTGGACAGTGAAGGAGCAGCAGTATCACAGCAAGGATTAATCCCTCTACTGAAACACTCAGCTCTCTTTTCCTAGTAAAATGTAAGCTGATTGTTGTGATTGCTCTCCCATACGAAATCAAAAGTGTGTACCCACACATGCTGCATTAAAAAAAAACATACATAATATATATTTTATGAACTGGCATTTTTTTTTTTTTAACAATTGCTTGAGTTCAGCCTAAAGTTAAACCAAGAAGCAGTTTGGAGAGAACCAGTCATGCAAAAAATAATAATTACCTTTAAATAGCTGAGCAATTACTATCTGCCTTCTAAAGTGGGGCTTGTAAATTGTCACAAGGTTCTGTATTTCTAGTAATATCTCTTTTTTCTTCCACGGTCCTTTTTTTTAAAATAAACTTGGTGGGTGAAGTGGGCCAAAGTGGGCCAAAGAAAGGTCAGTGATTTATCTATACCTATGGTGAAATTACCTCTAAATATGTTGGAGCTCTATATATGAAGGCAATTAATTACATTCAAATCCTTTTATTCATTACACAATATTTGTACCAAAAAATTGCAAAAAAATATAAAAATCGATTTTGCCAAGCCATAGGATAAAACAAAAGCACAACCTCCGGAGCCATGAATGAAATGAGTCGGGAGCTGAGCGCCATCATAAAACCTCAGTACAAGCAATGCTAATGACATTTTAAGCTTATTTTATAGAAGTCAGGGATTTGAGCAGATTTAAATACCATTGTAGGAAAGCTTTTTTTTCTCCAGTTTGCTCTGCGGGTTGTTGAGAAAAAAAAAAGAAGAGATTTTTAAAAATGATCTATAAATTGAAGTGATGGAGTGAGTACACTGCTATTCGAGGATCCTCATTAAAGCCTTATTTAAAACGACGCATCATTTTCAGACAGTGTTAAGTAGTATATTGTACTGCATTATTCTGCCCATCAAGATGTATTAACAAGATGGAGATGATTGTCAGGAGTCGCCAGTAATGGAGAAAGAAAAATAGGGGGAGAGAAGAAAAGGAAGAAAGATTGTAAGGGAGAAGGAGGTGGGGGAAGACAAAAAAAGAGGAAAAAATGAAGTA
>NC_092869.1:6852778-6902290 GCF_032062135.1 Pyxicephalus adspersus
GGGGAGGGGTAAGAAATGTAAAAGAAGATGGAGAGAGAGGGGGTAGGAGGAAATTTAGGGGTATAAAATGTAGGAGAAGAGAAGATGGGGAGGCAGGAAATGTAGGAGAAGATGGGGAGAAAGAAGAGGAGAGAGAGGGGTGTGATAGGGAGAGATAAAAAATGTAAAGGAAGATGGAGAGAGAGGAGGTAGGATGAGATGGGGGATATGGGGGTGGGAGAGAAAATGTAAAAGAAGATAGAGAGAGAGGGGGTAGGAGAAGATTTAGGGGTTGAAAATGTAAAAGAAGTTGGAGAGAAAGGGGGTTTGATGAGACGGGGGGTTGAAAATGTAAAAGAAGATAGAGAGAGAAGGGTAGGATGAGATTTAGGGGTAGAAAATGTAGGAGAAGAGGAGATGGGGGAGGCAGGAAATGTAGGAGAAGATGGGAGAAGATGGGGAGCAGTAATAAGAGAGAGAGAGGGGTTTGATGAGATGGGGAGGGGTGGAGGAGAAGAGGAGAGAAAAGGGGATAAAAAGAGATGGAGGGAGGGAGAAAATATAAGAGATTATGGCAGCAAAAAGAGGAGAGAGAGAGGTATGATGAGTTGGGGGAAGGCAGAAAATATAGGAGATGATGGAGAGTAAGAAGAGAAGAGAGAGGGGGATGTGATGAGATGGGGAGGGGTAGAAAATGTAAAAGAAGATGGAGAGAGGGGATGGACAGAGAGATACAGGGGTGAAGAACAAGATAGATTTAGAAAAAGAGGGCAGAAAGAGGTTGAGAGAGAGAGTGAATAAGGAGATGTATGGCAAAGAAGAGGAGAGAAATGTGATGATGGGGTGCAGGGGATGTAGGACAAGATAGGAGAAAGGAGAAAGAGAGAAGGGTAGAGGGGAGAAAGGAGAAGCTGGAAATGTAAAAGGGGGAACGTGGGACAAGATAATTGGAGAGAGAAAGACAAGAGGGGAGAAACGGGTGAAAGGAAAAAGGGGGAATGTGGGACAAGATTATTGGAGAGAAAAAAGAGAAGGTGAGAGAGGAGGGTGGAAAGAAATAAGGGGGGTGAAAAAGAGAATTGTGGGTCATAATAGATGGAGAGAGAAAGGGGGTGAAAAGAAAAAGGTGGGATAAAGAAGGGGGAATGTGTGTCAAGACAGATCAAGTAAAAGATAGATAGAACACAAAGAAAGAAAAGATAAAAAAAACAAAGGAATGAATCAGGAACACAGATGGGCCAGAGATATAGAAAAGAGCCGGTGGCATTGGTAATATTAAAATAAATGTGTTAAAGCTTGCTGCATCAATGTGAATTGACACTACATTGGGGGAAAAAACTGTACTTAAAATGTAGCAAATAGAAAACAGTTAAATATTAGAATCATTATTGCAGAACATATTCCTTCCAGAAATCTTTTTCTTGTCTTGTTGAACGCTTAGTGTTAGTTAAAAATCTATGATATGCTGGTAGGATTTTAATTTTCTTGGCCGTAACTCCTTGTTACATCTCCCTAAGCGCTACTATACGGTTTATGATATTTACAGCCCCGAAACGCGTCAGCGCTGCTCTTGGTAATGAATGGAGTTGAAGCTCCACTTCTTTCACAACACCCCATGGACGTGGTAAATTGGACCCCCGTGTCTGCACGTGAAACCCAACTTTTATTGTACTACAGCAACTGGTCTCAAAAGACTTCACTCGCGAATAAAGATGCAGTAAACTGAAACCTTTTCTAAATTCCTAAACGTGCCTAGTGCATGGTGGTGTATACAATTTACAGTTTTTATATAACCCTTTCGTACTTTCCTTGGGCAAGTTATGGATTGTTTCCTGTAGTTATTGTCTCTGTCTTTTTTGGCCAGAGAGGGCCATGATTTTTGTCTGTGGCCCCTGGCCATACTTAGCCCCCCTCAAGGGATGAATCTCGGGAAATACAGTGATTGATTGTACGCAATAATTTTACCTTAATACCATGAGAAAGCTACTATCGGGTTTTCTGAGCACACTACATTGAAATGAACAGCCATTTCAATGATCATGAAATCACATGGGTACATGGATCACATGGGACATTTCAAGACAGCCAACACAGCATGCAAGGTACAACCTCCATAAAGAAATAGTCCAAGGTAGGACTTCCCATGATCTTTACCACTGTATTTGTAAGGCTACACCTGCTTTACTATTCTCTAAAGCTTTGAAAATCGATTTGGGCAATATGTGACCACCCTTAAATTAAGACTAAAGCCAAATCTTTTCTTTTGCACTGATACATTTAATTTTGTGCCAATGCAAGCCAAAACATTAGGTTTACCTTAACAGGTTCATCTTGATAGTGGTACCGCCAGCAGAACATGTTGACTAGCCCCATAACTTTTCACACTGGGCAAACTATCTATATGGAGCAGTGTGGTAGATTTACAAGTATGTCAGAGGATGGAATTTACCAGAGAATACCAAACAAAATGGGACTAATAAAATTAAGCCTATAGAATCTGTAATCATTAATACAAAATAAATGTATTTTTTGAAGGCAAGTAATGTAAGTACTTAAAAATGACCTGGTATCAGCCTACTGCAGTCCCTGTACAGCAGAGCTGGTGTGAGATAAGGAAACAGTACAAGAAGCCAATCAGTTCATGTGCTGACAAGATACATGATAGAAGTAGAGAGGATAGTGTCAGAGCTGCTTAACCTTTCACTGTCCATTCATAGACAGAATGGGTCCAGAACAACCTAGGCTTAGGTAGGGCGAATGAAGCTGACCGTCAGGCTGAAGTTATGTAGCAGCAGAATAAAAATGGTGGTGAGGGGGAATTGTTAGACTGAAGGTGAATATTACCGCAAAAGCATGAGTCATTTTTTGATGTTGTTATTTTACAGCTTTAAAGAAACCCATCATAAATTATCCAAATGTGACTGATGGCGGAGCACCGAGGTTGCCCTCCAGGCCTTATTGCCTGATGAATGTCCCCTAGGCATTGACCTCGGTATGACTACAAGACAGCAGCGTCTATGGCATTAGAATTCACGTCACATTCCTCCTCCATCAGCCCTCTCATCGCTCAGGCTTACTGTATTAATACTGCGCAGCAAATCTTTGCAGTGCAAGGTCCCTCTGGAGCGAAAACAATTTATATAGGAGCAAGAAAACGGCCGCTATAACAAATGATTGTTCATTTGTCTGCACAATGCACTGCTTATTAATAACTGAGCAATAGGCGAGGTGTAATATATGAGATAACATAACCCCTGCTGCAAATTAAAAGTCAATTCGGGCAGGAAAAAAAGTTCAATAATGGTATAAACTGAGGTTGCGGGAAAAATGAAGGTGAAGTGCCTCAATAAAAAGATTAACTGATTAACAAGTTATTCTTTGAAGCTGAACTCGGGGCAAACCGCTAAATACGCAAATGAAATACATGGATACAAAGAATTTTGTAGACCTGATTTGTCTGTGCTGCAGTTATGTAACACTTAAGGGTCTCCACGCTGCCCTCATTTTGTGATTGGACAGTGAAAAAAAGAAGAATGACACTGATGTGCTCATCTCTCTGTCACTCTGTCCCAATCCTCCTATTAGCATGTCACTTATTAACACATGATCACTGCAGCACAGGTTATTGGTTCAGTTTTAGGTACTTACACTGCTTGTATCAATTAATACAAAGCTGCAATAGTTTGTGGCTTTTATGTCAGCAATATTCCATAGGGTATCTCATTTCTTGTAATATGGATGCCAATGTGCCCAGAAATATATATCACAGAGATGAGCAAGGCAAGGTGAACAGAAGGAGCTGGATGCCAAAGTGATTGAGGCTATGCCACAAATAGAATGCATACTTCACTATACTAAACTAAACTATACTATACTATACAATTCTACACTATACTATACTACACTATACTATACTATACTATACTATACTATACTATACTATACAACATAATACTATGCTACACTATTTTATACCTTACTATACTGTACTATACTATACTACACTATACTAAACTATTCTATACAACACTATACTATACTATGTTACACTATAATATACTATACAACACTATACTATACTATACTATTCTATACTATACTAAACTATACACTATGCTTTACTATACTATATAAAGCTACACTATAATATACTATACTAAACTATACACTATGCTTTACTATACTTATACTATACTAAACTATACACTATGCTTTACTATACTATATAAAGCTACACTATAATATACTATACTAAACTATACACTATGCTTTACTATACTATATAAAGCTACACTATAATATACTATACTAAACTACACTTTACTATGCTAAACTATACTTTATACAGCTACACTATAGTATACTATACTATACTATGATAAAATATACTACACTATACTATACTATACTAAACTATACTATGCTATATTATACTAAACTATACTATACCATACTATATTTATCCTAGAACTGAATAGAAACAAATATAAATTATACAGTTTCCTTACATCTGCCCATTTATCTGTTTTGCCGGAGTTCAGCTTTACTTACCCCCTATCTGTTGTGTTTGTAGTTGAAGGAGAAAATGGTCAATGACCCCCCCCCCCATCCCCCTAGTTCTCCCTTCTGATTCCCACCGTGGGGCTGAATCTTTATGCATTACATGCTGAGTTGCAGCTATGACCTTTCTCTGTGAAACTGGTTGTTTTTATTCTCTTCTTCCTTAAAGTCATTTGTTTAGTCTCTGCTATAGGATGTAAAATACATCATAGGGTTATTGGATCAAATTCTAGAATTTGTTACATTGATATAAATTATCCTTTAGGGTATGGGTGCCTCTATGAATCAAAAATTGGTCTTAAAGATGAACACCAGGTATTTAATGCAGGCCACTAGTCTCTGTACAGATGAGTTCAGTCTGGGGGTGGAGCAGCACAAAGAGCTAATTACATTGCTACAGTGCAACCAGCATGCTAATAGGAGGAGAGAGTTTATTAATGTGCTGTCCATTCACAGCTAGGGGAAGGGACAAGACCTTTAACTGCTACTGAACTGCAGCAGAGAAAGGTTAGGTCTTCTTCTCTGGACTCTTGTTAGCAGTGCTGTGTAAATCTCAGAAATGGTAAGGAATGTACATTAATCTGTGTATATATTAGTGTTTATTACGGTTCAGCTTTAAAGAGCAAACCCAGCATGCAGAGCAGCCAGTGAACATCTAATTCTACCCGGGAATGCCAAGCTGGTTGCCTGGCTGTTCGAGATCAAGTCAGGGTGGAAGCAGAACTGCTGATTTCTAATATAGTGATGAAGTTTCTGGATCAGCATAACAGCCGAGCAATTTGGATTCTTTCATAGGAGAGATCAGTAGGGTGTGGTCCAGTCCAAGATAAAAGCCTTGGAAGTCATGAAAGATGCTTACAAGCCTTGAGTTTCAGATGTAGATGTAGAACTTCAACTCCAACTCAACAGCCTTTAGTCATCTACACCTAATGCACCTGATGCAGGGGGGGGCTTTAACAACTTATCTATGGTTGTCTACACCTGGTCTTAAGGACTTTTCCAAATGGATGGTTCTAAACCACTGCCATTATGGCTTGTCAATCGCATATAATCCACCATTTACAACCGAGATGGCATTTGTCCGTTGACTTCCAACTATGCCCGCATGCTCCATGTTCTGCTTGGCACTCATGAGCCAATCAGTTGTCCATAGATATGCCCTCCCCATGCATATAAAATAGAAATGAAATAAAGCCTGGGGCATGCAAAACTGGCATTGCACAATTTGTACCATTGTGGATCTATGAATTCCAGCATTTGCCATAAACTAGGGGATGGTAGGGATTTCTGGGACAGATGTAGATCTTTCTTGGATTTAACACTTTCTAAACCACTGACCGGGCATGAACATGCAGATCAGATGTTACATGACCCAGTAACATGAAAAGATTGAGGTCAGAGAAAGCCGGGCACCTCTATGTTTGTTTGGCTGGTGCCCATACACAAAGAAGGCCATTTTATCTCTTCTGTCTAATATTATCTAGTATTACGTTCTATTGGCTCGGAATACAGTATCAGAACTTTATATATCACATTGTATGTTTATAGTGCCCTGAATGCATTGCTCTAGTGAGATCCAGAATAACCGCCAGGTAGACGGAGTGCTCATCTCCCCTCACACATAATTTTCATGTCAGTCCTCAGCTAGAGATCTATTCTTAGAGCCACTGCAGCGAGGGAGGTGAGAAAAACGTGTGTGAAAGATTTTACGGAACACAAATCCCAGATATTTATAGGCACAAAAGTGACTCTGTCTCTATGGATCCTGTTGATTTTTTTTTTTTTTTTTTTGGGGGGGGGGGGGGGGTAATATAAAAATGAATCTTTTCCCTTTAAAGTTTCACAGCTTTGTATCTCTTTATAGTCCTGTAGCCCTGCATGTTATAATGTGAAAACAATGCTTGGTTGCAAATTAGAAAACATATATATACAGTATCTATGTATGTGCTCTGTGCTGGCAGAGCTGAGTAACAGCCACACCCCTCATCCTTACACAGCCTCTAAAGCAATGGAAGAGATGGGAATCTATTGCTGAATGCTGATGGTTAGGAGCACTGGATCTTCCTTTAGAGTTTTTGGACCAAACGGATTTCCGTCATCACAGGCATTCCTATTTGCAGAGGAAGAGAGGGGTGTGTCTGGGTCTATTTCTAGTGACTATTGGACTACACAGACATATTCAGATCCCCTGACAATAACAAGATAGGTAAGGCTAGGAAAGTTGAGGTAAACATCTAACAGGCTTTATATGTTTTTCTGTCACTTCAGTTAGGCTTACAAAAACATTTCCATACAGAGAGAGGTTAAACGTTTTTTTTTCCATGCTATTATTTCCCCTAGGGGTTGAATCAAAGTCATGCAGCTGCTTACATGGCCAGTCACAATCTTCCTCCCTCCCCTGTGCCATGCTGGCAATCAAAGCAGCAAGAGAAGGAGAAACGGCAGGTGCACAGGTAGAATAAGGAAGAATTGTCAGTGCCCCCCTTTATACCAGGTTGCATTGGTGATAGTTACACATCTGATACTAGGGATGCTTTAGGAGGATCCCCACCTTTTCCAGGGCCCCAACTGACAAAATAGCATAAGGTGCAGTAAGTTGCATTTCTGCCCCCCTCCCATTTTATATTTGCCCAGGTCCCCAATTTGTCTAAAACGATCCCTGCCTAATAATACACTAATCTTTCGTACAACTTCTAAATGGTTACATTAGTTTGAAAAGCCAGCATAGGGAAGTATGAGCAAAAAAAAGGAATTACATGGGTTGTCAATCTTGTTTTTTGGGTGGCAAGAGAGAGAAGTCCTTTGCCTACATACCTAGGTGTTCAAATAAAACCATTAACTCTAGAAGCATTACACCAGCAGTGTTTTGTTCAGGTTGGCGGTGGGAATAGACATTTCTGTGCGGCTACTGCCGGCTGGCTTCTTGCTAGTTGCCCAGTTCCCAATACTGCTTCACTTGAACATTTCACAGCTGCCCCCATTTATTCTCTATGGCAGCTTTTCTGAACCACTTTAGCATGGGAAAACCATATTACGCTCTTGAAAGAAGCCAACCTAATGAGTCCAACCATAGAACCTGGAATATCTGGCATCATAACAAAAGTAGGTAGGTGAATTCAGACGCCAGGTTGCACTGACCGAAGATTGGCCCTGCAAGCTGATTGGCACGGCCCGGTGTACTTGCTCAAATTATTTAGAAATCGGTATAGATGCTGTGGGCAAACCCAACTCTATTCATGGAAAAAAGTGGGGGCCTGGTCCATGGCAGCTAATCACACATATTTGTCCAGTTTTGGAAAAATATCATCTGCACCCTGACATAAAACAAAGAAATAGGTCGGCAATGCCTTTTTTAAATTAAACTTTCAATACCAGTAAACACATTCAGGGTGCACCAAAACAAAAGATGTGCACAGCATGGGTCCAAATACTTCTCCTCTATCAGCATGCTGACCCTTACTTTCTGAGTGCAAGCAGTGGTGTCTCTGCAGAGTTACGACACACCCCTTGTTAAGTTAGACCTGTAGGCGGTACAACAATTGCTCTTCCCTGATTGGAGAATTTCAGCTCTAAATCAGCAAGAGGTGTGGGACCACTGCTTCCACCCAAGTGTCCTTTTCCTGTTGCATGCTGGCAATAGATGGGTATTCTACTCTGTGGCTGTAGCTGCTTTTCTATATAAAACAAACTAAAAGACTGCACCGGTAATGTATTTAGCTGATTTAAACTGAAAGTTTAATTAGGCTTTACAATGCATCATAAACCTTTACACCTGAGTCCTATTTACCGAAACAAAGATCCCCCTCCAAAAAAAGTCGGCGCGATCCAAGGTCCTCAAAGCTGTATCCAACCTTCAAACCACATTACAGGGAGCGCACGATGCTTGCTCATTCATCTGCTCTATTTTTCCTCCAGCCTCCCTCTGTCGTGGCTGAAATCATTCAGGCGTCAAATCCGTAAATGAAGATTCAAGCACGCTTTGTGAAAATGAATGTACAATTTGTTATACGCATGTCAAAAAAAAAAACGTTGACAGATAAAATTGATATGATCAATCACCTATCTGTGACACCCCATCAGCTCAGATTAATTGGCTCTGATGCTGCTCCTAAAAACCCTTTGCCTAATAAACGAGACTTTAATATTTTTTCCTTTGGGACGCAAATTAAGCTTTTAAAAAGCCTCGGACAATGGCACAGATTCTTTTTTAAGCATACAGAAGGCTGTTATTATAAAGATGTTGTGATAAGTTGTCTCTTGCCTCAGGCGTTAAAAACGTGTTTGCTTTGCAGCAAGGAGCGAGCCAGTGGGGGTTTGCCTATTCCCAAAGTGAGCGACATGGACTGCCAGTTGCTATAAGCGGAGACAAGGCAGAAAAAAAAACACTATACCTATACTATCGAGTCTCGTAAAAAAAAAAAAGTCAAGGTCACTTTGAGCTAGCTAGTACGGCTGGGATTTCCGTGACGGTACAGTATCTATAGGATGAATCAACAGCGCCGGAGAATGTGAGATGAGAAAACCGCCAAGGTAGGTTAACCCTTAGGTGGGCAAGGTTAACCCTTGCATGCATGGGTGGATTATTGTTAATGCAAAATCAGATACCCTAGTGATTGAAAATGATATATTGAATGTATTTATAAATATATACATATATAGAGATATAGAGAAAAGGAAAAGAAGATGCATATTATTGGATATATATATATATATATATATATATATATATACATATATTTATATACACAACATATATAACAATCAGATATCCCAATACATGCCATGTCTTAACCTAATACCCAAAAGTAGTTAACCCTTACTAATCTGTGCACATTGTCTAAGAATTGCAAATATTCCAAGAATCAATATATTACAATATTTTTCTTATCATTCCAAGGTCACCATTTACGCTACACAAGTGGCAGATCTGCTCAGCCAAATGGTGAATGACAAAAGCCCGGCACACAGGGACAGCTGTCACTTGCACCCTTTAAGAGCCCTAATGTATAAATTGTGGTCCAAGGATTTCTAGGACAAAATGGCCACAGAAGGAGAGATTGGGGTGTTCGTGCAGTGTACAAGGTAAAGGTAAGTAGTAAGGAGGGTGGGTTAATGAGGGTCGGTCGTACCTTATATGTAGCATGCCATCCGGATTTGTGGGTGGGTGCCAGGGATGCTGTGCGGAAGGATGCTGGGGATGAGGATGCTGAGGCTCTGGGTACCAGATGCAGAGCTAAGGATGTCTCTTCCTGCCCTTACAACAGAGCATCGGGTGAAACCATGGAGAGCTGAAAAATAGGGGGGGAGGGTAGAGAGGAGGAAGGTTTAATCTTCAACAGGAGCTCCCTTGAGAGCAGCAAAGGCTGCGATCTTAATGATTAACCTTTTGTATGGCATTGGATGTGCAATCGGTTCAGAGGGGGCTGGTTGGAGAGCTACAATGCGGTGCCAGGCTATGCCAACCTCCCTCTGCCTTGCAAGCTGGTGCCAGGCCTAATGTGGCTCATTGAAATGCACTGTAGGAGCTGAACCTGACAAATTGTGTGTTATTATTAGGTGGCTTCAGCTGACAGCTCCCATTGAGTGGAGAGGGGGAGAGGGAGAGGGGAAGGGGGTATGGGTGCTGGGGGGGGGAAGGGCAACAGGTTAAGAGGTGACCATTCAAAATCCACATCTATAATCTCTGGATCGCAACTCAAATTTTGTATTTTCTGTTCTGCATCTTGTGATCGGAATTCATTTAAATAACAAATTTATATTTTTTTTCAATATATATATATATACTGGAAAAAAATACAAATTTGGGAAAAAATGAATCACGATACACACATATATATCTGTTGATTCTGCTATTATTAACATTAAACATTATATAGCACCAACATATTACGCTGCGCGGTACATTAGAGGTTGCAAATGACAGACAGATACAGACACAGGAGGAGGAGAGGACCCTGCTCTGAAGAGCTTACAATCTAGGATATGGTCCAGGCACGTCCTGTTATAGGGTGACAACGCTCTGTCTTTGTCTTCCGCTTGTTCGTGTGTTGTCACTTTCACAGGAAATCCACCCTGGTCAATGCCATGCAGCCATCGCTGGAGACAGGCAGAGGTTACAAATTGTCTAGAGGAGATCGAAAGCACTGAAATGAAAACAAAGGAAGAAGAAAAGAGAATTGTATCAATAATCAGCAAATGTTTTTTTATATACGGTGCCGTTATAATTTCCAGCTCTGCTTCTTCCCTCCTCACGTTACATCACGTTTAGCATTAAACTAGACAAAAGGTCAAAGGTTAGATAAAGGAGAACAATATTTACCCCCAAAAGTACAATTGTTTATTTGCCCACTAAAAGTACATCAAAATCTAAATTTTACCCCCTACTTGGGGTATCTGGATACAAAGATTTGCCCAATCGACCTAGCAACCCTCCAGTCCAGGGTGGTAATTGTAAACAATAGTGATGTCATTTCCTGTCTGCCCATGGAAACTAGGACAGAGGGTGGAGCTTCTAGTAACCAGGGGCGGGGATTATAGTCGGTGAACAGCTTCTGACTGCCATTTCAATCATAAGCTCCACCTCTTTTATACTTCCTAGTTAGTTCAGGCAGACAGGAAATGACATCACTATTGTTTACAACTACCAGCCTGGATTGGCGGGTGCGCTAGGCCACAGTGGGCAAATCTCTGTATCCAGGCGCTCTACATAGAGGGTTAAATTTAGATTTTTGTTTAATTTTGTGGGGCAAACAAATAACTGTATATATGTATGTGTAAGTACAGTTATCCTTCAATGGCTGGGTTAAGCATTAAAGGGGGGATTGGTTTAAGTAACAATTTAGGCCTGCAGTTTGAACAAGATCCTTTGCTTTTTCAATGTTTACAGAAATCACTGCCAAATATCACCTATACGAAATCTAAACTGCTCATCTGTGTATAATCAGTGAATAAAAACTCACCAATGGAGTGCTACCATCAATCAATATAGAGAAGGCAAAGCCAGCCAACAGAGGAAATTTGGCAAAATTCACATTACTTTGCTCACTCTGTTGCCCTTATGCAGCTTCCATAACCCTCAAAAACAATATAAAGAATAAAAAACCAACAAAAAGCACCTTATTTATTGGGGAATGTTCACCAAAATTCAATAAAATGAAAACCCTAATTTTCCATCAATCATAATAAAGAGATCCATGCCCCTCCTATGACAGTCGCGCGATCTTTGTATATGTCGGCTCCCAGGGGGAGTGATTAGAGATGATGGCTAAGTTGTCAAAAGCCAACATTTCCATACTGGTAAATGCGTGTGGTGATCTACTTGGGATCCACATTTAGTAAACAGGTGGTGGGTGGCAGAAGCTGTTACTGGAGCCCATTGTAAAGTGTAAGCTTACATGCTTGTCAAAAGGAGAGGTCCAATGGTAGTTGTTAGCTCACCCTCTGGGCCACATGGTGGCTCAGTGGGCATCGCGTTTGCTTTGTAGCAGTAGGGACCCAGGTTGGAATTTTGTCCAGGACCTTATCTGGTGCAGTGTTTCCCAACCAGGGTTCCTCTAGAGGTGGTCAGGGGTCCAGTGATTTTTTTTGGCTATCTGTGCGAGATTTCTCCCACTGGCCAGCAATGTAAGAAGAATTCATCCCACTGACCCACATATTAATAATTCTGTATTATGATGATATATATTGTGACATAGTAATTATAGCCGGGGTTTCCTGAAGACTATTTCAAGCGCTCCTTCATGTTAAAAAGGTTGAGACACACTGACCTGGAGAGTGCTTAACCGAGAAGTATGTAGCAGGAGGCCCTTACATTGCTGATCAGGGGAAGGGCAAAAAAAAATGCCCCAGTGCCAGTTATGGTAGATGACCTGGAAAAGAAATGCATTATATAGTCAAATTATACATGCAGGGGTGTGCATGGAATGCCAGCAGGCGGTAGAAAAGATTGCAGGGTATCATAGCTGGCAGTATGGGCAGAAAATGAGGGAACAGAGTATAACAATGTGCAATTTGCACAGTACTTACATATGGAGTCTACATTAGCTTTTTATCAAACTGCTAACCTATTTCTTTTATTGTACCAAAGGACATCCAGCCATGCCTCCCGGAATGCGCCCCGGAATTAGCGTGTTAATATTTATTAGTGGATCTTAAGTAGCAATTTACATATAGTAAAAGCTATGACAAGATATCTTACCTATCAGAAGAGGAGGGAAGGTTAACATAGAGAAAGAAAGGGAACCAGGTGGGGTATAGAACAAACAGGAAGAAACAAAGGACAAGAAAGGGGAAAACATAACAAAACATAAATAATGACAATACCAGTCTATTACAAGGAAAGGTAAAACAACTATCAGGTCAATATACAATTCCCATGGAGAGACCAGGCCAGGCAAACTGGTGATAGTAAAACATTTTTTCAAATGAGCATGGGGTATGAAGATCATTAACCACATCAGATAAGTTAGATCATTGGTTATACTACCTTTCATGGTACATGTTTAGAATCAACAGGGAATGTGTCTGTATGTAGGTGTAATATTGCAAACTCAAGGTTAGAGATCCCTGAAATGTCTGAAAAAAGAATAAAAATTTAAAAAAAGAGTGAATGGATTTACATTGCCATAATAAACAATATAAAGTCCCTATGGCTCCGCATTCCCCTACCACATTCACAAAGTTAAGCATCCGAGAATTTGGCCAATTTAACTGGTGTGAGAAACCGTTGACCACTCTTTGATATAGGTCCCAATGATCTACACATTTTGCCTTATTGAAGGCAGCACGAAGGGCTGAGGACCACATTGAACTAGAAGATTGGTCTACAACTCCATTTAGCCATTTGAGAAGTCTTGTTAAAAGCAATAATGTTGCAAAAATCTAGGAATCGCCTTTTTTCAGACTGAGATGTAGAATAAACAAGTCTAATATCTGTAAGTCCAGGGCCATTTCCATAGTACTATGTGTGTTCAAGAATATCTTTTGCAAATATAAATACCTGTTAAACCAATATCCCTTTAAATTCCTGTGGACTGAAATATAATTTTAATGTTTGCGTTTAACTATCTTTTATAAATTCCAAAACCTCTCTTAAATGAAAGGAGGGAGCGTTTTGAACAAATGCAGCCACCACCTTGGGCAGTGCTTTTCAGCCAGGGTTCTGTGGAAGCCTAGGGTTCCTCCAGAGATTCCTTAAATAATGAACGTTTACCTCCCAGGTCAGTAACTGCTGTTCAATGATCTTTTTGGCCTATCTGTAAGGGTGACACTCTTCTCACTGACCACCGCACTAATGTACAGTGAGGATTTTGTAATTATAGCAGGGGTATCCTAAGACCCAAAACTTGATTCAAGGGTTCCCCCATGTTAAAAAGGTTGCAAAAGACTGATCTAGAGACTGGTAAGCTGCAATATATTACATTTTTGTTCACGGGTTTCAATACACTAATTCGCTGAGGTATAAAAAGAGGGCGACAGATTTGGGTAAGAGTATTTTATTACAATGTTCTACCATTTACAGAGACAAGTTATAAAAACAAAAAAAATTACAAAAACATAGCTGTAAATTGTTTTATTCAGCGCTGAAAGTCTTGAAGAGAACCTGACATTTTTGTAATAGATTGCCCCTTGTATGATGCAAAGAAGACGAAAGATTGCAGCTTTACCAAGCGGTGATGTGGATAGCTGGATTGAAAAGCAGCAATGCAGAAAAATGAATTTATACTCTGAATGGCAACTGTCATGTACCTGTTATGTATTAGAGCTGCAATGCACTGTGGTGATCACAGGGAGGTGCTATTGAGTTGATTTTAGACCCATTCACTGTGTCATTAGCCTCTGTGTATAGGTTCATAGGTACTTATGATTTATGCCCCTCTAGCTTCAGTACTTTAAATCCCTGACCCACGGGAAGTTTTGTATTTTGCTTTACAGACCCAGAAGTATAATTGATATCAGCAAAATGAGAAGACCAGACAGATCTCAAAGCATGGAGCAAGGTGACCATCACTTTGATGTGCACTGGCACAATAATATAGCACACGGCTGGGTTGTTAGAACTAAACCCAGCAAACACATAACCAGCTGCTAAAGCATCATGGACAGTAATAAGGGAAAAGTCTTCAGTGGCCTCTAAATAAAATGTAAAAATAAATTGGTTGGCTGCCATTGACAATACACTTCAAGTTCTACAATTGCCAGCCATCTGGCTGTCTCACTTGGCACATTCAGGTCCAGTGTTTCCCCCAGCCACTTTTAGCTGGGCGCACCACTCAGCAGTTTTCAGTAACCACTCCGCTGTTTTTGGGTGGTTACTAAAGAGTTGGGTCACAGCACAGGGGCCACCACACAACTAAAATGTTTTCCCACCCGGCTTAAAAAAGTTTCTGGGTTGAACATTGAGGTCTAATGATAGTTCCATACCCATCAAGCTATGATCACCGGTCTACTCTCCATCACCTGCTCGCTATATTGCCCTAGTAGCGTTGCATGCTCCCATACTTGGAAGAACAACTTTTCCCATTTTGTTTGAAAAGATGTCATGCACCCAGCACCATCTGATGCTGGGACTTGTCTGGGGTGGACGTCTGCAGTATGGACTGGCAAGCCTAACCCACTGGAGGATGGACCCCTTGGTATTCATATTGGTGACATGAAATGAATACCAATCAGAAAAAGTCTTCATCTCCAGATTCGTTCGGGGTTAATAATGTTGAATTAGCATGACCATCAGGAAACTAGAATCTGAATGTGAAACAAGCAATAGCAATGCTCTGTATCTTGGAATACGTTTCCTTTTAAGATAACAGATTTGGGATGTCATTTAACAGAATCAAAATCGGAATCATTGAAAAAATAGTTACCCGTTTATATAAACTATTTGAAAAGCAACATTTTACGAAGACGACAGGATCTCTAACCAAGACAATGGAAATTCAACAACGGTCCCCAGAGAAGTGGTACATTGCCTGCGCTGAAATTCCAACATTTTTACCGAATTCCCCAGACACGCTGATTTCTCAAACCAGCCGGGGAAGTGGAAGAAAGTAAAAAGTCTGTATGCATTTCAGAATTATACAGAACTCCGCAGAGACCTCCGCACAACACTTGAAGACTCGTGCGCTGTAGAGATTTCTCACTGAATGAGGAGTCCGCTTGCTGATCACTGTGCCATTGGCAGCCTCATGGGTGCAGGTGGGCGAGCTGTTGGAGGGCGTGGAGGTGGCGGAACTGGGCGAGGCGGTGGGGGAGGACCACGCTGGTAGCCATAGGGAGGGGGTCTGGGAGGACCACCGAAGCCCTGAGGTGGCATGAGAGGTGGTGGGCGCATTCCGGGAGGCATGGCTGGATGTCCTTTGGTACAATAAAAGAAATAGGTTAGCAGTTTGTAATTATACAAATGATTTTAGATTTCAGCAAACAAAATTGTTTCAAAGAAATTACAACAGTGTCTCGTTCTTTGTATTGCTGAAGTAAGCGGATCCAAAGCAAGCAAAAAAATATGGCAAATTATTTACCATACCTCTCACTTAGTAAACTGAACATGGGGAGATTATGGGAGAATCATAATTAGTTTGATGGTACTGGTGAAAATCCACTCAGGTAACCAGCTCTGTCACATAAGAGTGGGTAGAGTGTGGAAAAGCTGAACACCAGATTCCATATTCCTTCTGGGTCAGGGATTTGTAGGTATTAAAGGCAGAGGATCAAAACGTCAACCAAATGGTATTATTTAGAACAAAGTCAGCCTACTTAATAGGTTCCCTTTAATTAAGTTACATATCAAGTTCACATCATATTAAGTATCACATCAATTAAGTTACATATCAAGTATCACATCACTGTCTCCTTTCAATTGGATCCCTTTAAAAGGGATAATATTAGTTGGTCAACATATTTTTTTAAACAGGTTCACTTGAAAGAAACCTGGGGCAAAATTAAAACAAAGCAGTAGTGCTGGGTAGCTGAGATTTTAGCTATACGCAGAGGCCTATTTATGAAGATAGTCCCTCCTTCGAGCCTCCCAACATTAACCAAAGGATTTTTTGGGGGACAGGGAATGTACTATTCCCTAAGTCTGCCGATATGTAGATCTGAACAGAGTCTGCAGTAGTCTCACACATCACGTGTAGCTGCAGTTAATTTTGCTTCTACCAGATAGACAATCCTTGATAAATAGTGACACAGACATTCTATGGACCTGTCACCCAAAGCTGGAGACGGTCCCATAAATGTTTTAAACCTTTAAACAAGAGAGTAAAGACTTGGGATGGTGGATGTAAACATACAGCAGAATCAGCAGTACATATTCTGAAGCTTTCAGGAGGCTGAGGAACAAGCAGGCATGTGAGAACTCTTTATAACCCCAAACACATTATGCCCAGTGGCTGTGGCGAAGTGACATATTCCATACTTCCTGAAATAACTGAAGGCTGGGATAGATAGATTTTTCCTTCAGATGGCAGAAGGCTGCCAGGTAAGTGGACCTTCCATTTGCATGGAAGATCCACTTTAATAATCGCCCCATGCTGACTGCTACATTTTTGGGATAATGGAGTGAATGCAATACTTATTACTATTAATAGAGTGAAGCTCTAAATACAAGCAATTGATTGGTAATACAACAGCATGTGTGCAGTAACAAATGATGACTTTCACTGTTTGCCCTGATCACTACAGCAATGAATTGCCCATGTATGCATGAGCTAAAAGTGCACTTTAGGAAGTCCATACTCATGATGGCTGACAGACTTCATCATTTGCAAATCTTGCTGTGACCATCAAGACAGAATGAACCTTCCCATATCTACAGCTTCATTTGATGGCATAAAACTTACCCATTGCTCCAAATGGAGGAGCTCTTGGTGGCATTCCCATTGGTGGTGGTCCAGGGGGAGTCATGCCAGGAGGACGTGCCAGCTGAGCAGGGGATGGAGCCATTGATGGATGCGGAACCTGCATCTGCAGACCTGGAAATTAAAAAAGTTAATCAGGACAGACCTAGAACAACACAGATGAAACACATCTTCGTCATCATCGTTCACAGTTTTCATCCTAGTCCACATAACACTAAACCTAACTGGGGCAGTGATATTTTTTGTTGATAAAGAGAAGCTATGGAGTGCTTTTCAGATTATTTAAAGTTTATTTTTTACACCTAAAATAGAAATGGAATTAGTATTTTTACCATTGCAAAAGTCAACCTGTTTTGATTGGGGCCTGAGGTACCCTTTCTCCTGATGACAGCCCTGAGGCTGCATATGCAGTATTACATATGAAGTTCTTACCGCTTTCTAAAATACCTTGTACTGCCAGCACATAGGAAGTCAGGTCTTTCTCAAATAAAGCAGCATCCCAGTTTTCAAAGGACCTGACTTGGCTCCAAACAGCTTGCTTATCAAAATGTGCAAGGTGTTCTCAAACCCATTCCACGCAGTAAATAAAAGACATTGAGCGTCACTTACCAGGGTGCAAACCGCCAGACTGGAAAGGCATCGGTACTTGTGGTTGACCAGGGCCCCCAGCTCCAGCTGCTCCACCTGCCGTGAGTGGAGATATTGGGGGTGGAGGCATCGTTGGAGGCATTCCTGGAGGCATTGCCCCGGGTGGGGGAACTGGAGGAAAAGCGGGTAGGCCTGGAAAAAGAAAAGAAATGACATACACTTAGATATAAGGGCCTGTAAAATAAAAGTACACCTTTTATTTCCTAATCTTAATTCCTTTTCTAAAAATCCATGCAATTTAAAGTTTGAGGACAAACTTTGATCAGTTCTCCACTGGCATTAATGCTGTAATCAGTTCCTTCCTATAGCTTTCTGGAAAGGATAGGGGGGGATCCCAGGAATTTAAAAGGAAAAGGCTTTTGCTGCTAACACTTCAAGATCACCCTGTAGCTGCGGCTTCCCAGAATGCTGTGGAAAGACACTGACTAGGTCACCCGGACCGTTTGAAAGAAAGCCAAGCAACTTTGGCACTTTTTTTGCTTTCAGAAAAAAGTATAAATCAGAGTTAAAAGGCTGCTTTAAGGTTTGCCAAGAATTATTTCTACCTACAATAAACAACACAGCAATCTCAGCAACTTAAAAAAAGGATATAACTGCAATTAAAAGTGCTTGATGGAACTAAAACCAACACATGAAATAAGCAAGCGGGTGGCGACATTGCTTATGTTCTCCAGATACTGATATCGGCCATGGGGGTGTATTTGTGGAGATCTTTATAAATGACATGTAGAATTCTGTGAATGATAAGATTGCCACTAGAAGAAAACCCTTCTGTGGGCATGCATCACATTTTTTAATCTGACCTCTAGCTTTGTGCAGGGTTCAGGGAAAAGCACTAAACCAATCACAGAAGCAGAGATAAAGGAATCACAGGAAGCCATGCCTGGATAATAAATACTAAGGCTGGGGTAGTAAGGTAAAAACGTCTGATATTTTTGGTCATTACAGAAACTATAACTAGATGCAAATTGCAAGCTTGAAAGTACTTTTTTATGATGTGAGCATACAAATCAGAAGGACGCTATGATTCCTGGATAATTTCCCAATTAACTGCTTCCATACTATAATAGTTATGGGAGCAACAAATCCAAAATAATACACCAAATCACTAAACCTGGAGGTTTATTCAGTTTGGAGAGACTTTCACTCACTTTGTTACCTTTTGGTAACAGGTGGTAAAGATAAACCTGCAGTAGAGCACAAACAGCAGTAAAAGCCTCAAGTCATTCATATATCACCCTACACAAACTCCTTAAATATTAAGCAAATGTGTGGTGCACATCAATGGTGACAATCCATCTAGCAAAGATGTCAGCACTCCCTTTACTGCTCCATATTGACACTGTTTGACCTTGCTAGAAAATATGACTTTCCCAGAAGAATCCATGCCCTAGGACAACCCCTCCTATCTTGCACCATAGCATTCCCCTCCGCTTGAAATGTCTGTGCTGTCACAGCTATGCCACACCACCACTTACGTGATTCAATCTTTTTATGAAGCTTCTGGAGGCGGAATGAAAGGTAATACTACAGATGGTCACTTAACTGACAGTCCTGAGTCTGCTGGGGCGGGTGACAGCCAGCAGCAATCTCGGGGCTTTTTGGGGTGTACACAAGGGAGGCTTACACAGGAAGATACAGGAACAACATGCATCAAATAAACTTAAATAGATGTAAAAAAAAATATAAAGAGTTTTTAGTGTTCCCCAGCATGAAGAAGTACAGGATAAAAATGCTTGTGTTCATCTATCCTTGGTATATCACCAAAGCAAACTCACCTGCAGCCACAGCGCTGGTTAGGGAAGTGATGACAGCAGGGACAGTAGGAGGCGGAGGGGCATCGGCAAAAAGCTGGTGAGGCCTATCAGCCTGGGACAGCGGGTTCTGTGCAGCCAGCAACCTCTCCGCTGCCGAGCCATGTCTCTCACCCTTGGAGTCCTTCTTAAAGGCGTAAGACACAGTGATCGGCCGGTTACATAAATACTGTCCATTCATGGCCTCGATGGCTGCGTCTGAAGCATCAAAGCTGGCAAAGTTGATGAAGGCGTAGCCCTTAGAGTTACCGGTGTCTGGATCTCGCATGATCTTGGGGGTCTGAAGGATGACACCAAAGGCGCTGAAGGTGTCGTATAGAAGCTTCTCATCGATCTCAGGGTCTAAGTTGCCAATAAATATGTTTGCACCAACGTCCAAGTTCTTATTGTGAGCCGAGGCTTTATTCACTCGAATCGGCTTTCCGTATAATTTTATCATGTTCATAATCTTAATGGCGTAGTCTGCATCCTCCTCGCTGAGGAACTCCACAAAGCCATAACCTGCAGAACATCGGTATGTTTACTACACATGATCAGAAGGTACATGGATTCACACACAAAGGGAAACTTGACAGAACACGTGCCATGGCACAACAAATTAACTAAATATCAGGACCCAGCAGGCCAGGGAATGTGTACCTCCCAATATCACAGCAGCTACTGGTTCCCGAGATCTATGTAGACCTGCTATATGTAGAAAGCCTTGACATCCTCCAATCAGTCCCTGCTTGCACAGGGCCTCCAACGCTGTGTCCCAAGGGTCCCCACAATCTCTGGCACCCATTATATGCAAGGTCTTTTTAGCAAGGTGAATGACTTGACATAATTCTGCAAGCATCCGCATGTCTGTTTGGTAAATTATTTGCAGCAAATGGGGTGAGAACTTCCAGGTAGCAGAATATGTGCATGGTCAACAGTCTCTGGCGGACATCTACTGTCCGGCAACCACACATTAAAATTCTCTGGCTTCCAGTCTGTTAACTAGCAATAGAATAAAACAATTGTTACTGCTTGGACCCTAAGGCTGCGTACACACGTCAGATGATTCTCGTCCAATAATCGTCTCAGGGCCGATATCAGACGAGAATCTGACACATGTACAGCGCTCATCCAACATCATGGGTCATCCAACATCAATTGTAAACAAGAGAAGGGAAGATCCTTTCCAATGACAAAGATTGAGCGTATGTACCCGGCCTAATTATTTTAACAGGAATAGAGCAATTGTGATCCTTAGCCCAGTGTCTGGAGAGACCTGACGCATGAAACAAGTGCCTCTCGTGTCTAGGGAGTTCTGTAAATTACTTTATTATTAAAGTATTGAGAACCAAATAAACAATATTACAAAACACTCATGTAACACAAGAGAGCTGAAAGTATCTGTAGAAGGGGCTGCACAGATCAAGTTGCATCAGAAGTCTATTAAAATAATAAATATCTCATTGATAATAGAGAGAGGATATCGCTCACTGCTTTCCCTCCATTCTGTACTGCTTAACTATTATCAATATGACCCATGCCATGGCATGTAGGCCTTCCTGCTCAATGGAGCTCAGAAAACTCGTTGGAGGATAACAAGTCATGTTACTTACAGGTCATACAGCCGGGCTCACCTCCTGCACCTCTGCAAGCACTAAATGTATCTCTGACAATGGAAATGGAGTCTGGCTCTCCTGGCAGCTCTGGCACCTGCTGCCTCCATGAAAAGGTTTACAAAGCCTAAAGCTGCCCCATGGAGAGTATTGGGGAAAAGTAGTAGCCGCAGTCCTAACCCTAAAGAAAGCAATCACTGCAGCCCAAATTTCCCACACAAGTCAGACTGTGGATGCTGAAGAACTCATTTTCCCAACCTTATCACCCCACAAGAACTGAGGATAAATTTGTAACAGAGACATGGAAATAAAAATCTGACACGGACTATATCCTTCTCTACTAAAGAAACTTTAACATTGCTTTACCCCGACTTCTTTCCATTGCTGGAGGACAGGAGGTAAGTGGCTTTTATGCGTTTATAAAGTGAAATTCTGGTAAAACATTCTATATGACAGGAAACCAACATATTGTTCTCACCTTGATGCTGCCCAGTGACCCGGTCCTTGGGCATGTGAGTGTTTACCACTGGCCCAGCTTGAAGAAACAGCTCCCATAATAGCGGCTCAGAGACCTTCTCGTCCAAACCTCCGACATAGACTGTGGCGTCTAGGAGAGATCAATATGAAATGTCAGTGAATGGGCTCATCCTTCAAACAACTGATAACTGTCATCATTTGGTGCCACATAATAGTTCCAGGAGGGTCATAGCTAATAGCAACAGAACTGATTGGATTTACCTTCCCCATGCTGGAAATAGGAGCCAGCCCCAGAGTTCAGTGTTCTCCTCAAATGCTTTTAGCTGGGTGCAGCATCCGGCACTTTTCAGTAACCACTGGCTGGTTTTGGATGGCCACTGATGAGTTGAGTCATAATACGGGGGCTACCACTCACCTACAGCTTCTTCCCACCCGGCTTAAATAAAAATGCCAGGGTTCAGCACTGCAGCCATTGCTTCAAAAGGCAGAAGCTGCTTCTCGGTCAGATAACCAGTCAGATAAGCAATCACTGCAGTGCTCAACCCAGAATTTTTTTTAAGCCGGGTGGGAAGAAGTTTTAGGCGGGTGGCAGTCCCTGTATTGTGACCCAACTCTTCAGTAGCCACCCAAAAGCAGCCGGGTGGTTACTGAAAAATGCCGGGTGGTGCACCCGGCTAAAAGCGGCTGGGGAGAACACTGCACTGCATGGATTCTTCCAATCAGTGAAAGTAAAAAATATCTTAAGCAGGGAGGTTGTTGTTTTTTTTATTAGCCAGTGATTTCCCATCTGGAATAGAACATACTTACCGGTTCACAATCTGCATTGAGCAATATTGGGTACCCTGGCAATCCCCTGGCTGCTGGGGTTATTTCAACCTGGCCAATCAGGATGGCTGAAGATCCGGAACCCAAAAGAGTGAAGATGGCGATGTCTCTTATTCAATAAAATAACTTTATCTGCCTGACTGCCTTTTTTTAAAAAAACACTCACCTGACCTCATGCAGGTGCCACCATATTCTTTCTAAACCAGGTTTTGATTCTTACCCGGCCACCACCCAGCACTTTGCAATAACCATCCAACTGGTTTTGGTAAAGCTGGATTACAATACCAGGGCCATCACCCACCTACAGCTTCTTCCCACCAAGCATAAAAAACTTCTGCGTCAGTAATGCCTGCACAGGAGTTCATTCAGCCCTGATGGAGGACAGAATGTGACCAATATCCCCTGCATTCAATACCGAGCATCGGTAGGTGACAGTGATCAGTCGGGTGAGAATGTTTTATTGGGACATTGCCTTCCTGTTCACAAAGTTTAATTCTACTTTAAAGCGTACCTAAACTCAGAATTTCCACTTTACATAAAAGGTTAGACAAACCTTTAATGTAGAGTAAAAATTATGTTGTTGTGCAACACACTTTTTTTTTTTTTTAAACGGGGGTGCAGCACTGCCCCTGCCCCTTGCCTAGGAGATCGAAAATGAATGGGAGCGCAAAGCCCCCTGAGATACCTACGCCACGCATCCTGGAAGGCTCCTGGACGCTCCTTCTGCGCATGCTCAAGCATCCCAGGCATGCGCAGAAGGAGCCCTTTCGTGAAAAGAAATACAAATTGCCGATCTCACAAATGCACAAGTTTTTTTTCCAACCTATGTCACCCCCTTTCGCGCCTGGATCGGGTGACGTAGGAAGAGAAGATAGCGGCATCCCATGTGCCCGCCTGAAGACGTATACGGGGACAACGCAATGGAAGAGACCTCCGGATGGATCGGACTGCTCTGCAGGATTTTATTATTATTATTAAACAGGATTTATATAGCGCCAACATATTACACAGCGCTGTACATTAAATAGGGATGGAAGGTAAGGGTTTTTTTTTTGTTTAGGGGGACTTTTGAGTTTACTCCCTCTTTAGGTGTTCTCTGCCTTCCTATTGGCCCCAGACCTTGTAGTGCTGAAGTAGATGCCATGGGGTGCACTTATGTTCTGCCATTACAGCTCCATGTACCTTACTCCAGCAAAGACATTTCTGTGTTCTTTATCGTCACCTCGGCCATTGATAAAATAACTTGAACATAGGGAATGGAATATCACCCCAAAGCTATACACGGTGATCACATGGTCTGGTCACATGGTCCTCCATCCTGGGAAGTACAGGGCGTTCCACTCAGTAGAGGAATGGGGTGCTGTAGTTTGTGCTGTAGGGTTGGAGGATATTACTCTGGGTAAAGCAAACCTTACAAAGTAATGCCATATACAAATGAGTAGGAAAGCCCAGTCACGTGACCCTCCAGGTCCTGGACCAATGTTAGCTTGCGGCAACAAAACTCCCACGTGACCCAGCCCCATATACAACCAATCAGATATAGCTCCGTGTATAGGCACCTCTAGGCCTCTCTTACATATCAGTAGCTGAGTGGTGCTCCAATTATTCAGTCCAGCCAGTTGTATGGCTACTAAGTGTAACAAGCATATTCTAATGCTACAACTAAGCCTAGCGCAGCATGTCAGGACTCTTAGCCCCTTATCGGCTCCCTCTAACTTGCAGTTTTATCGCTCCCTCAGCTTACCTTGGTTCCGCTCCGAAATCGGACCCGCCGCCATTTTCCCCGAATACGGCACACAAGCACACTGGCGCTTCTATTCCACTTCCGCTACGTCATTTCCGGCAAGCTACATAGTGGGAGTATTTTCAGAAAACAACTTTATGAAGAGCACACAATGTGAACAAAACTAAAAGACGAGGAGGTGGAGTCTTGGTAGGGGGCGTGTTTTTATTGTAGCATCAAAACTGGGCTTTTCTGCATGTGAATAGTATAAAACTTCATTCCGAATGGCATTCCAGTGCTGTGTTATTATATACACACTGAGGAGTATTTATTTATAATGTGGTGACCCTAAGCGGTATTATTAATTACAGTCACCCTGAAAAATATTAGAATATATTGTCACCCTGAGGAGTATTAATATTTATCGTCACCTGAGCTGTAATAATAAATATGGCCACCTTGAGAAGTGTAAATATTTATAGTCAGTTTATTTTTATTTTTTTGGCTTTGTGAGGTATGCAGTTTCTATGGGAACATAATGCACAGTGCACTTACGACAAATGACCACAAGATGGCAGTAGAGCCCATTGCACATTTTCCTATCTTGTGATCTTTTACAGCAATCAGCAACAAAAATGAAGAAAATATACATTGTTTCTGATTGCTAAGCAGATCTAGGATTTTATTTTGTCACATGTAGTCACCATCATATCTAATGGGCCACCCAATAAATTGTGTGCTCACCTCCTAGACTGTAAGCTCTTTGGGGCAGGGTCCTCTCTTCCAGTGTCACTGTCTGTATTCCTCTGTCATTTGCAACCCCTATTTAATGTACACCGCTGCGTAATATGTTGGCGCTATATACATACTGTTTATTTTTATTAATATTAATAATAATAATAATATTAATATTAATAATAATGGAATGATCACACCACTAAGGCCTGGTTCATACCGCTGTAATGTGTATGGACACAGGTTAGGCAGGAGGGTCTGGTGTTATGATTAGGATTCAGTTGTGGTTACACTAGGGACAAATTGCATGATTTCATTTAGTCTTCATAGCCATCAATCATAGTTACATAGTTACATAGTAGGTTAGGTTGAAAAAAGACATACGGTAAGTCCATCAAGTTAATCTACTAGGGAAATAAACATATCCCAGATATAAAACCCTATAAGACATAGTTGGTCCGGAGGAAAGCAAAAAAAAAACCCCTGGTACAGTTTGCTCCAACAGAGAAAAAATTCCTTCCTGATTCTAAATGTTGCTTATTTTTGTATACCATGAAACAACACAAAAACTCACACAAAGAATTATAAATAGTTTTGTTTTATTAAGCTTTTCCATTCCTATAATATATACAAATAATCACACAGTGTACACGTCATTTCCCACCGATGGGGTCAGTGCTCACTTTATTAGACTCAACAGGCAGGAAGACAGCAATCAGCTAAATATATAAGAAACATTGAGAGCTAGACTGGCCAACATGGAGGTCTGCGTTGTAAGGTGGGGATTTGATCACTAAATCTGGCCATCCCTACCTCGACCTAGCATGGCTATTAGCGGAGTCCTACCTATCCTGAGACTCCGCTAGGTGATGAGGCAGATCTGTGTTCTACACCCTATAGTGGATTCTATGGAAACCTAGCCAACATGAGGCAGTGATATTGGTAGCTTAGCTGCTAAAACCTGTATTTGGTCTATGAAATGGAGAGAGCTTGTCTATCGGTGGCCCCCATGGCAGGACCAAGCTCTTATTTAGGCAGTATTGTTCTTTAATGTAACATATAGAGAGATTTCTCATAGTGAAGGGGGTGCATGTGCTGTTATAAGCATAAAACATGGACCTTACTGGGAGGTAGAACAGTGGGAGACCCAGGCTCAGGTCACACTTGCCATTCAGCCACTGGTAAGCATTAGAATCACCAAGACTTGTTATCTCCTATGGCATTGCAGCCTCCCTGCCTGGGCAAATCACAAATGGCTCTATATATCAGTAAATCAGACATTGATTTTGGTTGCAGTCACCTGCCACCATCTAGATCTTAGAAGAAATATCCCCTATCCCTCAACCATTAGACCCAGCTCCACCTGTCAGGAGCTAAATGTTTCATAAGAGTCCTGGATTTGGTGAGGGTAGAACCAGACCCTGAACTCTCCAAACAGATATTGAAAGGGGTCCATAGCACCCCCCACATTAATACTTTCCAGTTCCTCAGCTAATCACCAGGCCCGCTAAAAGGTAGAGCAAACTGGTTGCCTACTCCTACTTTGCAGAGTACAAGTTAAATTTAATTTACTTTTTATAAATAATATAGACAAGCAGTCTTTATATACAGAGTCTCTACTTTTTCCAAGGTAAAACTGGCCTCATAGCTAGTTATGTGCTAAGTACTTCTATGTACACTTCAGATAAAAACCATTTGCAGATATCAGTGAAATAGATGACCACTCAGAATAAAGTCCCAGGCAGCAGCTGCTATCTGCTAAGAAGTAATGAGGCCATTAGCATGGTTTCGTACTCCGAGTCTCTGATCTTGGCTGCTGATATGGAGGTTTTTCAGTCTGTCTTCGAGTATCCTCAGCTCCTCGGCTAAGCTATTTGCTGGAGGATGGCTTGTGTCATGCTGTAATCAGAAGAACAGGAAAAATAGGGTTATCATCACTTTATATACACATATAAATGGTTCATATGGTCAACTTGGGCAAAGTTGTTCAGTAAGAAAATCAAAGGGATCCTCTTTGTACTTTTAGGCTGGGTACACACACGCAATAGTTCTCATCTGCTAACTGGCTCAGGAGCGATATCGGACGAGAATCTTGCGTGTGTACGGTGCTTATCATCCATCATCCAAATGACCGTTCTGGCGAATCCACGGATGATAGATGATGAATGATCGTAATGGAAGTGAAGGGGGAGAGAGTGAAGTGGGGTGCCGCTACGTCGTTCCCTCCCTCCCCTCTCCATAGAGCAGAATGGTGCTGTATGCAGTCATTTGTAAACATCAGCGATAATTATTGCATGTGTGTGCGCAGCCTTAGCTTGACTACATTTTTATCTATAACATTCCAATGGGGAAATTTTTCTGCAAGTTAATGATTATTCTATTTATTTAGTTCATGACAGGTTTGGTCCTAGATGCTAAGTAAGCATTCTCTAAACTTTTATTACACGCTAAGGATATGTGACCACATAGCTCCTAATTCAAGGAGAATGCAAAGACCCATCTGATTGGATACATGTGGAATAGATTGTTCATGTTTTTCAGTGAACAACAGAAACAAGGAGAACGTCTGCATTTACCATAGTTCTAGTGGCCAGGATGAGTCTGTAGTGACAGTTAAAGGGCCCTTAGTTAGGTTTACCTTCCTAAAGTTTGGTTTGGATTTAGATGTTCTGATTCCAAATGTTTGCCATGGCTTAGTTGAACAGACCTCAAACTGAACTGAAGCAAATTCAAGCAACACTACTTATTTTACACAGTTGGAAGAAGAAATGTTTGAACAAATCTTTCCTTTATTATCCTGTCACCATTATTATTATTATTATTATTATTATTATTATTATTAATAATATTATTATTAATAATAAAAAACAGGATGTATATAGCAGCAACATATTACGCAGCACTGTACATTAAATAGGCATTGCAAATGGCAGATGAATACAGACAGTGATAAAGGGGGAGGAGAGGACCCTGCCCCAAAGAGCTTACAATTTAGGAGGTGGGGGAAGTACCTCACAATAGAAGTGGAGAATAGTTTAAAGCCCAGGTATTCAGTAGAGTTAAGTTCAAAGTTCTGTGTAGGACATTTCAATATGCACAGGGGCATGCTGGAGCAGAAAATTGTTGGAACAACACAGCTATCTGAATTGCTTTTGCATGCTATAGTCATAACGGTACTCTTTACTGGAAACACCGGAACTCAATACCTTGAAGGGTGTTCTCATACAATTGGCCATCAAGTGTAAGTATACTGAATCTTCTTTCTTTAAAAAAAATACAGGAAAGAAGTCAGGTTTGGTTACCTGTGCAATGTCTGTGGCGTAGCGCACGTAACATCTTTTCCATAGCCTGACCCAAGGCCCCACGCTGATAGGAAGTAGAAGATCCTCTGTTGGATTGTAAGTGGTGACATTGCTTCTAAATGGTTTTTCCTCATCCAGTAAACTCTCAGTGGACTGTGCACGACGGGCCGTCCGCTTGGACACTGTACCGATTTTTCTTGGAAAGAGTGGTGACTGTAAGACGAGGGACCCCTTGGAGAGTAGGTACACGCTGCAGTTGTTGGAGACATTCATCTTGGAAAGAAAGACAACAAGTCAATGTGTTGTGTATGTAAAATAATAGATCTGTAATATTTGTATAGAGAGCTTCATTGCTGCGTTCTGAACTGAAATAGAATGACCTGTGAACCAATGGGTAAGATAAACAGCTACCTACCCCTACCCACCTTTTTACTGTGTCCTGTAATGAAATAGAGATTGTCGGGTACTGCTGTTGCCAAACACAGGCGATTGGCTTTCTGGCGGTGTGGGTAGTTCATAAGGAAAGTAATCAAACTTCCCCTCTAGGGTGGGACTCTGTCGTCCTCCTCCCATGATGCAGCAAATTGCTAGGCCCACACCCTGTTATACTTCTATTCTTTACTTCCACAGGTGAACTGAGCACCAAGGGAGTGAGTATGGGACAATGGAAAGAGTAACAGCTCATCTCCAAAAATTTTTATTTTCTTTCTTGTCTTGTGAAGTCTACTGTCAGCACTTTTTCTAGGTATTTTTTTGGGGCGTGGGGATAGGAGTATTGTGAAGATTGCCTATATTTACTGTATATATTTATTCTCATGCTGAGAAAAGCATAATACAAATTTGTTGATGTATGGGGCTCAATGGCACACATAACTCACCTTGTCAGCATTGTGCCCAGTTCCATTGCCGTTTAATATTACATGTTCCTTAATTTGATACACTGGGTTCTGGAACTGCTTCCGGCGCACATGACTGTAGAATAGGCTCCATTCCCAGACTGTTGGAGGAACAGCCTTTACATCCTCCACTGGCTTGTAGTCTCCATTCAGCAGTACCTTCTCTCGCACTATGTCTCTCCAACCATTCACAGGGGTGTATGTCTGACTGGATGAGTGTCGCTAGGAGAATAAATGTAAATCAGTCTTCGAAGGCTTCCAGAAAAATTACATCTTTGAACACCCTGATATAGTATTACCTAATTTTATGTAAAGAAATTTAATAAAAGTTTGGGCCTGATTTATTAAAGGTCTTCAAGGCTTTCATCAGTGAAGCTGGGTGATCCAGCAAAACTGGAATGGATCTGGTCCAGGATTCAAAACATTTGCTAGTAAATGACTTTGAATAAATCCATTTCAGGTTTGCTGGATCACTTGCTTCACTGATGAAAGTGTATCCTCCTTGGAGAGATTTTAAATCAGGCCCATTGAGTAAATTAATAAAATAACTGAACCCAAAGCCAACAGTAAATACAACAATGCCACATACCTTTTTTTTTGATGTATCCAATTCTAAAAATAACACATTCCTACCACACAACAAAGCCTTGTCTGTATGTTTATAAGTAGTTTGTACATTTGTATATTTTGCTATTTAGCTTTATAGCTATTTTCCCTATGTATATGAAATATTTGTTGTATATTGAGTTGAGAATGGAGGAGCTGTGTCCACCTTGCCTTACATGTTTTAGTCTTATGACCCTTGGTGGTCATTTCTTTAGCTCTACTGTATGCAAGAACCTACCTGGCTTCCTCTTATGCGGTCCCAGTGGCAATTGTGTGTAAAGGTGCTGCAGAACAGATTGTAAGTGCTGTCATGCAGGGCCATCAGATAGGATTCAGTAAACTCAAAGGCTGTCGGATACTGCTGCACAAACTGCCAGACACAGTCCAGGAACAGCAGAAATACAGGGGACTGCAAGAAAAGACAGGAGTAAAATAAATAAAAGAGTAAGACATAATAAAAAAAAAGTAATGTAAATATAATGCCTCCTAATTAATAAGTTTTTCCAAATTTTAAATATAAATCCCTCAATCAACTGTTTTCCCTAGAGTACCAGTAAAGTCTACTTTTCATTCAGCTTTAAAGAACCATTTTGTGTCATTTTATATATCTTAAAGTCTCTTTCTCTATTGAAATTACTCCTATTCATGTCCCCACAGCATTTCTTCTACTGCTCCCTTTTTTAGAACTTTCTTCTCTGGCTGTTATTTCTTTCTGCAACTCTGCAAAACTATCTCTAAGCATTAAAGCCCTAACTATAGTTCTCCACATCACCGATCACAGTGATCATTTTCGGTGGACAGTGGAGATACATCCATACTTCCTGGAAACCCTACTTTCTAAGTAAAAATTCATCCCATTTAAGGCCACCACTATGGACTAAATAGCTACCATTATCACATTCTTTACAGCATAAGTCCATACTTCAAAACCACCTATTCAATGCACTAATAAGTTAAGTAATTCTATGTTTGCTGCCTTCTCAAAAACCAGTCTAACTACCACAAAAAAAAGATCTAAGTCCAAGAAAACCCCTGAGGAAGCCTATTTAGGCAAAACTCGTAAGTTGACTGGATTATCCAGAGAGACAGGGAACCAACTGTATCCACCTATAGAACTCCCTTCTACATTAAATAAACATTTACCCACATGCAAAGCTTTCAAATGACAACTTTACTTTCACCCTTAAAAAAAAAAAAGTTTTCTTTAAAAATGCTCTCTCTCTTGCTGTGCATCCCACAAGGTGGTGTCCAGCCAGGTTCATCTTTTATTCATTCCTATGGGGAGGTCCAAAGTTGGGTCTCCTAATATATAGACTTTTATAGAGATATTTAGGAAAGGAACGAACCTTGCTTCAGGACCTCTGGCAGCTGCGCAATACCCTCAGGCTGCTGTTTAACAATGGGAGTAGGAACATTTTAAGGGTAATTATTAAAAGTACACTTATCCTAAAAAGTGTATGACTGCCATTGGGACATTAAACCATAAACTGGGGCAGAGGCTAATGCAAATTGCTCAACAAGTTTTCTGTAAGAAGAGAAACATTCAATATGATATAAATTAAAATAAAAAAATAGACTTTTCTTTTAAAAAAGTAAATTAAGCACAGCCTCCTACAAACATAATACACAAGCTGGAAAAATGAGATTTGAAAATGTTAGAGCAATGCGATTTTAGAACTCACAGGAGAGACATCTCCTTCTAACATTTTCTAAATGTCTGGCTTCTAAGTTACTAGCCCAGAACAAGAATGCTAATCTAGAGTTCTGACTTAATTTGCTGCATTATTGTCCCAGGCCAATGACTCAGGGGGCATTAGATTCAGAGACAACAAGAAAAAGCTTGGGTGCTATTGGCAGGCCCCATATTGCTCTATGTATAAGTTGTTTTTTAATTTAATCTAGATGTAATGAACCCACTTACTTCCTCCTTGTCAGATCTTTTGAAGTGATTTATCCTCTGCATGAAAGGATGCCCTGCGGAGACCCATTCCTTCTGAATCAAACTCTGGAAGCCAGACACGGTTCGTGTGTGGGAGTCCAGAGTCAACTGGACCAGTGATGCCAACAGACAATTCAAATCCCGGTCTTCAGATTCTGTTACATGACAGAGGAGAATTTATGGTAACAGTATAAAAGTGAAGAATAGCCTTCTAATGTGTACTAATGACAAAATCAGTAATATCATTTAAAAAAGGATTGTATGATATTCTTACCAATGGTTTACAAAGTTATATTGACTAAATAAAAACTAATGAGTGTAAAAACTAATGCTGGCATTTGCAGCGCTAGGTCCCAGGTTCGAATTCCTTCTAGGACTCTATCTGCATGGAGTTTGCAGGTTCTAGGTTAATTGGTTTCCCTCCAAAATAGACCTTAGTCTTTAATAAAGATTAACATACATAAAGACATTAACATATGGGTATGGTAGGGACATTACATTGTAAGCTCCATTAAAGGACAGCTACTGACATGACTATAGACTTTGTACAGTGTTGCATAACATGGTGGCGCTATATAAATAGTGTATAATAATAATAACTAAAAACTGAAAGTTTGCTACCTGGGAACGTTAAATGCGCTTTATCAGTACCCTGAATTCCTCTTGAAAAATAGCCTTCCTTTTTTTTGCACAGCTTCCACAATACTGGACTGCTTTTGAAAATGATGCAGCTAAAGTTGTGCTAAAGCCAGAATATAGGAAATATTATTTTACAATATAAAAAATGAGTAGTTATTGGGTGAGAAATAGGGATGAGCGAGCGTTTTTAGAACTCGTTCTCCTGTGTGTAAATCGCCAAATGAGATTGAATTAAAAAAAAAAAATCAGCTGTGACTGCAGGCGAACTCTCAATGGAGTTTCTCCATAGAGTGACTGGTGACCATACGAACTGAACTGCAGATGAGCTCTCAATGGAGAAACTCCATTGAGAGTTCATCTGCAGTTCTACTGCGATCCTGGGGCATTAGAGGTTAATTATCCTCTATTGCCGGCGATTGTAATGATTTCCTCAATCTTCCGATGGTTTTGCGAAATGGGTTCGCCGAAATTTCGCGGACCCATTGGAAGTTGGAGGCATTCTCGCTCAACCTAGTAAGGAAGCAGAGATAATCTCAATTGCAAAAAGCAATGGCTCATCCAATGTAACTGGTTGAGACTTGGGTAATGAGAAGTAAGAATGCAAAGGGATGCAGGAGGCGTAGTGCACATTAGGAAGTGTATCAGGAAAACGATTCTGTAGTTGGTACATACACCAAGCAATCAATTTACAGGCAATAGCTTGATAATCTCTTCTATCTCAGGAAGTCTGTTAGTAAATTCTCTTTGCTCAGTTCCTGGCTCTGTAAAACTTTAAAAGCCTTGCAGTCTTTCTGCTAGATATTTAATTTAGTTTTTAATATGAAGAATGTAACAGGGTAAGCTGGAATACATTAAGGTGAGAATGAACACCCAAAACTACCAGTTGGATATAAACAGAGTGGGGAATTTTGTTGTTGGAAAACACAAAAGTGTGACTCAGCTTGTTGGCTGATTTTTAACAGAGGGATACACCTAAATTAAGAGAGCTTGGCAGTGCGTGTAAATTCATGTTTTCCTAAAAGTGATAAAATCAGCTGATTCAAACATCCTCATACTGTTTTTAGTGGCTCCCAGTAGAAGTTAATACTGATTACAAAATGGACTTTTAATAGGTCAGTTACACTGAAATTTTAACAAATCCAAAAAATGGCTTACCTTGGAGGACTACCGACCTTCTCCGTTCACCTAACAAGATGGCAATTTCACTGGCTTTCTTCAGGCATAACCTAGGAAAAAGAATACATAAATATTAAAGTATGGTATATTTCCAATAATATATTTTAAATTTTATGAGTTTAATTAAATACAACTCTTTCTTAAAATAAAACTGCTGAAAGGGTTCCCTGGAAAAAAAAAATATACATATTCACCTCTCCCTATGCACAAAGCCAGCTCCATCCATAGTTGAATGACTTTGGTGTAGAGGAACTTGGGTGGTCAGTACAGGGTCTGGAAATTGGCTCTTCTGAACAAGTTTGGGATTATTTGAAATAAGCAGATATGTTACACTGTTACACAGAAGTTACACTGTTGCAATATTTGCAACTATGCAGGGCTTTATTGCAGTAAGGGACAGGCCTGCGTGATTGCTCCCTTCAACTGTCAAAATCGCTGCGCAGATCAGCATTGGTAGCTGGAATTCTGGCTTCCCCTGTGACTGCCAGGGCTGAATGAAGCCAGAAATTATGTGATCCTGGCCCACTTAATAAAGAGGGCTAAAGAGTAAAACAAGGAAGAGAAGAAGGAAGAGAATGGCAGCGTCCATTACAGAACGGGGACAGGTGAGTCCCCAGGGTTTAGTTCCGCTTTATTGTCCAACATCAGTACCTATCATGGATGTTTACTTTTGGCTACATTGGCACACATTTCCACAGACATATTCAGAAGAGTGAAGGCTGTCATAGTTTAAAAAGAGCAACTCCATATTTATCTCCATGACATTAGAATATGTCCAACAAACTAATATAAGTGTAATGATCAGGTGTTCACCTACAAGTGTACATATATATAAGAGACAGAAGGTAAGGCCTTGAAGTTGGTAATTCTCTTATTTCCTAAGCCTCTGTTGAACCTGTGAAGCCAGCAAGATTTGATTTTTAAATGTTAAGCATTTATTCAATTCTGTTTGAAAATGATAAGTAGATCAATTGTGTAGATTTTATCAGAAAATAAATTCATCCTTTAATTTAATTTTTTTGTGATCATTTTCAGTGTAAAAGGAGTGACAGATGAACAAACGAGCGCTGTACACACAGTCCTGTTCTGTTCTATAGAAAGAACGGGGGGAGAACGAGCCAGTGGCACCCTGCTGTGCTTCTCTCTATTGACTTGTACAGTGGTCACTCACAGTCAATTGATCATGGATTCGTTGGGCCACCACTGTACACATGTCTAATTCTTGCCCAGGACAATCTGAACCGTTTGTATCGGGTGAGAATCATCTGAATTGTGTTCCTAGCCTTAGGCCCTAGGCTAGGTACGGACTCAGACTTAGCACGAAATAATTTCCACTAGAAAAGAAAGATTGTGATCATCTTGAGAAGACATCTAGCATGTGTACAGCTGTCCCCAACGTTGTTCACTAATCCCCCCTGGTGCATCAATGAATGAACAAGCATGGACAAACACTGTACTTTCTTATTTAAAAGGACATAGTGAGGTGCCACTTGTTTATCCTCCCCCTTCTATCTCCATAGAACATAACAGCGCTCTGTGTGCAGCATTCATTTGTTTTCCTGTCACTGGAAACGATCAGGAAAGATCATTTTCAGGGACAGAAATCTAATGTGTGTACATAACCTTAACCAGATGCATTTTACCATATATTTTACTCAGCATCCCTATTTCCTTGTTCACTTTACTACAGATGGCAAATAAGCAACAAGCATTATTAATGTGTTAGGACAGCTAAACATACAAGGAATACTAAAGAACATACAAGGCACACCAACACAAAACAACTGTGCATTTATTGCCAGAAAGCTTGATTTATAAATTGAACCAATTATGAATCATTTTATTGTAGGTAGTAAAAATGTTACCTAACGTAGTCAAGCCACCTGGTTCCTTCCAGGTTGGAAAGCCATTTTTCATCAGGGGTGGGTGTTGATGTATCTATAAAAAAATACATTTAAATTAGGCTGTCTATAGTTAAGATAGAAAGTCTTTACTGACAGATACTAAAAAATAAATATTAGGAAATGTCAGCCATGGTGCTGCTTGAATAGATGATGGTGAGATATATTATTCCTTTAAAGTAACTCAATAGGAGAGGGTTAAAACATTAGTAGTTTCTTCAGGAAGGTCTCCATTACATCACTGTATCCTGTAGACATAATATTGATCTAATAACTGGCATGAAGCTTGTTTAATGGAGTGGATAAGAATTTGTTTGCCCTTGTGAATTGTAAGTCCAATATTAATTAGAGTTTTCCTTCCTGTTGACCTCTTTTGGATCTATTGAAATGTTATCAAGACTTTGGATACGGAAATTTAAAAAAAAGATCATAGTTCCATTAAAATTCAGGCTCAAGTTTTTTGGATTCTCAAAAGAGGAGTGCGGACTGGCTCCCCTGGGGTGATACGTACGGGGACAGAGGAAATCTTTAGTTTTTGAAATACTGAACCTAAATGAGCTGTAGAGTTGGTTTAGTTGTGATAATGCTTTTTGCCTGTGTTCTCTTTGTGTAAAACAGGGAATGATAAAACAAAATGTGGCAAGGATCTAGGTCTAATTAGGAACTAAAATAACTAATAAAAGCAACTTTTGGCTGATGGTAAAATTCCTGACATAGGTAGATATAGATATATAGTCTTTGCCATGCCCTAAATTTTCTTGGGGTATACTATCTGAACAGGGGACAGACAGGGAATACTCTTGGACATATAGCCCCTATGATGCCAAACACATTCTGCATGACCCTTCTTTCTAAGAGCATCATGAAGAATACTTCCTGTTTATTACCAGTCTGAAAAAAGAGCAATTTCCAGTTCTGTATTACAGTTAAATATAAGGGGGGGGGGGGCTTTTCCTGACCCACATCTCATATAAATGGTCCCCAAGGTCCCAGAGGGTCCTGAACATTTGGCACATATGGCTTGCATCTTATTTTCAAAAAGTAACAATATAAACCAAACACATTTCAGAGAATAAAGTAAAATGGGTTGTTATGGCCTGCCCTATGGCATATGGAACTCATTAAAATGAAATCATGACATAAGAGTACGTAAAGCAATGATGATGTGAAAAGTCTAATATGCCAGCACAACAGCCTGAGAACTATCCAGAGTACTAGGGTAGCTTACCAGTTGAGCACAAGCCACGTAGTTTAAGGTAAGAAATCTGGATGTCAGAGATGGAAGGAAGGTCTTCGGAGGTGTCAATGACCACACACTGTGAGTGGTTGGCAAAAAGTAGCAGTCGCATTGACCTAGAAAATCAAAATTTTAATTAGCAAGGGGGATGTGTATACTGCTACTGCTGACCTTCATTCAGCAGTAGTATTTTATTATATAGCGCCAACATATTACGCAGCGCTTTACAAAGTCCATAGTCCTGTCACTAGCTGCCCCTCAAAATAGCTCACAATCTAATGTCCTTACATCTGTCATATGTCTTTAATACAAACCAAAGTCAATTTTAAGGGAAAGCCAATTAACCTAACTGCATATTTTTGGAACCCGGGAGGAAACCCAAGCAAATATGGGGAGAACCTGCAAACCCTATGAAGACAGTGCCCTGGCCGAAATTTGAACCTGGTACCTAGCGCTGCAAAGGCCACCATGATGGCACTAAGTTCTCGTAAGGAGTATTTTTAATACCAGTAAAAATGCAAAACAAATATAGAATGAATACATTGGTAAAATTTTAAAATGGCAAACTTTGAGTGGACTTTTACACTTGTACATTGTGCAATGCACCTGCTCAATGTGTTGTGAGTTGCAGTGCCATTGATTGTGAATAGCACCCAAATGTATTATAATAATTGCTTAGGAAAACTGTATACAGGGACACAAGATTCTAAACATACTGACATATAGCATATGGGTTTACATACACTTTATTTCCAAAGCCTTTTTATCCTTGGACTATACAGTACAGGTAACAATGTGCTCTATGAATAAGATGAAGAAGAGACAATGGAATGTAAGTGAATAGGAGTGAGGTGCCTTTTGAGGGAAATCACAGGGCAAGGGGTCGTGACATGTAATTGAAGAACAGATGAGTGTTACCTTACTCTTGTTTCATTTGGTACTGATATGCTATACTATACCATCCAGAGTTACCTATACAGATATTGTTGCAGCATCTCTTCTTGACTACGCAAACATTTAGACTACAAAACCATCAGGCGATGGGGGGATCACGTTCATTTGTCTCAATTATCTAGCATGTGTATGTAGCCTAAGTGTCCAAAATACTCTGTGTTCATGCCTATCATACATACTGTATTACTGTGAGTAAGAAGACCAGTCACCCTGCACAAAGGACCTGATTTATTAAAGCTCCCCAAGGCTGGAAAGGATACACTTTCACCAATAAACCTGGATTAACCAGCAAACCTGCAATGGATTTCTTTAATATATTTGTTATTTGTTAGCAAATGTTTTAAATCATGGACCAGATTCATTCCAGGTTTGCTGGATCACTTAGCTTCACTGATGAAAGTGTATTCTCTCCAGCCTTGGGGAGCTTTAATAAATCAGGGCCAACTAGACAGAGCTGTAGTGATTAGTCTTTATTACAAAAAACTCAAGCATAAAGGAGAAGTTTCATGCTGAATTACTGCTAAGATCTAAAGGAAATGCACAAGGAACCCCAGAACTCAAGCAAGTATATGCATGGCTCCAGCATTTCAATATTTGCTTAACCCAGAGTTAAGATTTAAAGATTTAAAGTATATTTGACACCAAAACCAAAAGAGCCTAAATTGGCAGTGGGTCTGCTTGAGTGTACTAGACATTTGAGCCTATAACATAGCAAGTAGCACCTCTCAAGTTCAATTATTAGAGTGAAAATCATTGAGGTGAATAATCCAAGCAGGGTCAGCCCCCCAAGTTATGCTTACTTCAGATCCTCTTTATCTGGGTCTGTGTTTGTTTGAAATCCAGCTGCTCTCAGCAGGTCACTTCCACACGGGTGATGCCACGACCATCGCTGTGTATTAGGCACAAAAAAGTTAGTTGTGTTAGGGACTGTAATATGGGATTTCATAATAATACATAAAACATAATAATATAGGAACAAAGATAGGATGTGGTTCAGTACTCACAGCTATCCGTCGCTGCTGGAAATGTGCAAATGTCTTTTTCAGGTCATTGTCTAAGAGCTTGCAAGGGACCACAAAGTACTTGGAGAGGCTGAAATGGAGACATAAATGACGTTTAGGGTCAGGGTTCTTAAGCAGACATCTGCTGTCAGATCATAAAAAAAGAAAAAAGCTCCTCAGCCTTTCAATCCTCAATTATCAATCAGACTATATATTATAACTTAGAAAGTTATTAGGTTGCAGGCTGCCTGCAATGTAAAACATATACAAGGCTAAAGGCTCTGGAACCAGGTGCCTGGGAAATCACTGTTGGGAGGAAGGTGAGTGGGTCCCATGCTTCCTTATACCTATATGTGTATATATATATATATATATATATATATATACAGACACACACATAAAATACAGTTCACAGAAACTGACCGATGCTATAACCCTTCTACGTTCTATCCAAAACCAAAAAGGAAGTCTTGGTCGGACCTGGCTATAACTATTTCACCTTATGCTACTGTGTCTCCTGTCAGCAAACATTCAAAATTAGTCATCATGACAAGTATTCACATATTTTCACAAACGTTGACATTTATAATTATAGACGGATTTGTTTTTGCAGAACTGGTTAACCAATCTTGAGGATTGTGTCAACATCTGTTATTATCTTTTGAAGTTCTTTCTGGTTTCATAATTCTATGTTTTCCTTCTGCTTTCTAAAATATCAACATTGGTAATTATACTGTTTTTTGTCACCCCTGTAGCATTCTACCACTATCCCATGGAATTGTAGAGGTGTCTAAATTGCATTGTGGATTGTTGGGGATTGAGGGCTTCCGGTTGCCAAAAACATAAAAGCACCATGCAATACCTAATATTATATACACTGCCTGGTTCCAAAAAAAAAGTCATTCCATTGGATGGGATTGGTTTTGATTATGGCACGCATTCCCTGTGATATAATATTTATAGGTTTTTGCAGTGTCACAATATTTATTGGCTTCCATAGTTTCTTGTATTGATAATGAGCGAAGCAGAATGCAGTGTCAAATCTTCTCCAGCTCAACCCAATGACTCTCAACTAGGTCAGGTCTCTGTGGTGGCCAATGCATGTTTGAACAATCTGAGCCCCGATGAATAGAATATGCCTGTGCCATCAGGGAAGAAAAAATCCAGGGATGGAAAAACCTATTCATTCAGTATACTCAAGTAGTCAGTTGACCTCATTTTTTTGGACACATAACATATAAATGCCCTCAGTACCTCCAATGGACCACCTGGATAGGTAAATCCAGGTGGTGACATTTTGTTTAGGCCAGGCAGTGTATTTTGGCATGACAATGTCTCTTTAGGAATTATTGCATTGTATTTTATACAGGATACGTCCTATGAGATATGTTCCTTAACCTTGTACAGGTGTCACAACGTTCATTTAGGGGTGTCACCCTCCAGGCGGTTGCTCCCAGCCTTTCGATTTCATTCTCCCAGTCTGCCGCTGACTCGAAAAGCCTTGTAGGATAGTCCATTTGTGCTGTGCTTTCCCGCCTATCTGTCAACAGAGAGTGACATGAAGCACCATTTCACCAACTGAGAATCGAAAAGGTTTTAAAACATTTTATTTATTCACATGGTAGCGTAATCAGCCACAGAATAAAGAATCCATTTGCACCTGGGTAAGAATAGCTGCTTTAACCCCCCTAGCGGTCTGATTCTGGCCAAATTTCAATGCAAAAAGTGATACAATTTAATTTAAATTGTAGACCTATAATTCTTAGGCATAACTCACCGACACATTTCTAATAGGAAAATAATTAAATGATAAACTTTAAAAAAAAACACAAAAATCTTTTTAAAAAAATAATGGATTATGTAATATAACTGTACAGCAGCATATAATATATATATAATACATGAAAATTTCTTTGTATTGGACTCAATACAGCTATTTTTGTATTGAATTCAATACAAAACTATTTGAATTTCCCGCTGCTAAGTCTCGGCCTGAATAATCGTTGATTGGTCGTTCATTTTCAAACGATAATTATTGCACGTTTAGGCCTAGCCTAACATAATGGAGCCTCAAGCCTAGGTGCCTGGAAGACAAACAGGTCTTTCTATAGAGATCAGCCAGTTATAGGCTTTTTTTCATGTGAGCCCTACAGTTCTTTCTTGAAACATTTTTCTGCAAGAAGCTCATAGTTTGAAAACCCTGTTTCTGTTTGTTGTTAGGTTTTTGTCTTTGTTGTTTTCATAAACTGTTTTAATTATGGCTGCTGCTATGAGACAATGGATGGACTTAAATTGTAAAGCAAATTCTGCCAAAAAAGGCAGTGACCCCTTATTGAACTTGCTGTCTGGTCTGTCTGCATACATGTTTTATTCACTGTGCAGACAAAACTCACTAGGGGGCCACTATTGTATCCGGAGTTCTCCATAAATACTCAACACTAAAACATTCTGTTTGTTTGGATAGGCTCTGGTAAGTTTGGAACTTTCTCATACTGAGACTCACCAGTCTAAAGCCCTGTACACCCATTAGATTAATGCTGCTGGAAACAATCTTTCCTGACCATTTCCAGTGAAAGGAGAATGAACAAGCACTGTACAGTTCTATGGAGAGGGGAGGAAGGGAGGGAATAAGCGAGTGGCACCCCGCTGTTTCAGAAAGTACAGAGGCCATCCCCACCGGGTCATTCATTTACCCGCCAGGATGGTTTGATGAATGTCATCTGAGGACTGTTGTACACATGGTAAATTTAACAATAACCTAGTGTGACTTAGCTGAAGGCTAGATATACACATGCAATTGTTCTTGTCCGATAATTGGCTCATGGCCGATATCGAATCAAAATCTGGTGTGTGTACAGTGCTTGTCGTCCATCATCCGAACGACCGTCCTGGCGGATCCACAGATGATGGACGACAAATGATTGTAATGGAAGTGAAGGGGGAGAGAACGCAGTGGGGTGCCGCTCCATCATTCTCCCACTCCCCTCTCGATAGAGCAGAACGGGGATGTATGTACAAGGCTCGTTTGTGCATCGTACAGTTGTTAGTCGTTTCAAAGGATTGTGAAAGATGCTTTTCAAAGACACACGTGTGTACATAGCCCATCCATGGTGTCTAGCACATCCATGGTGATTTTCACTTCCCAATATTGATCTGACAAAATGAGGAGATCGAAACTAAATCTGAGATTAGTTTAACTGACGTGTCAAATATCTGATTGTAGGACTGATTTTTGAATCCTGTATCAGACATACACAGATCAGATGCTGGTAATGCAGATCACGTAAACAAGTATTTTTGTATACAAATTATATAGAAAATCCAATCAAGAGCTCTCATCTGTTCTGTGGTTCACCCATCCCCACCCTACAATTGAAAGGGAGGAATATATACTTGTGGTTTTAAATTTCCATTAAGCAATTTCTCATCAACAAATCAATAAAATAGGTTGGTTGGAACTCCGACCTTACAGAACTAGGGTCCCAGGTTCACATCTGAGCTAGGACACTGTCTGCAAGGAATTTGTATGTTCTCCCTGTGTTTTTATGGGTTTCCCCCACATCCCACAAATATCTAATTGGCTTCCCCTACAAATTAATGAAATACTGTACAACTACAGTAGGGACATTAGATTGTGAACTCCTCTGACTGAAGCTATGTTTTAACTAAGCCTCTATTACATATGTAATATGGAGACACTTTTGCATGTTGTCTTGATCTATGACGAAGATCATATCCAATATTGTTTCTCACCTAGACTCCGCAGCAGCGTTTCCTCCTGATGTGTACCTAAGCTGAGCAGTTGCTGGTTTTTAACCATGGTGTTTGTCATCTGTAAGGAAGAAACCAGATAGGCATGTAAATACACCAATAAATAAATAATGACACAGCCAATAGGACACTACTGGGTCATTACAACACAAAAGAAAAAAACTTTTTAAGACCATTTGTATTATGCCTTTTTTATCTCATAGTAATATCCGTCTCTCCTGTCCAGTTTAAACATTTTCCCAGACCCTCCCATTTGGTGCTAATAATTGACTCTTACAGTGTAGGCTTCAGTCTTCAAGCCGTTATCACTGAAGTGAAAGTGCATTAGGCGAAATCCTCTGTAATGTATCATAAGCTCTTCTGGAACAAACTTCAGGCTCAGCGAAGGCGTAACAACCTTTACTTTACTTTGTCCTGCCACTACAAATCAAATAAAAACAAGGTACAATGAGAATAGATAGGTAATGATAAACTGACTAGCATAAATTATGATTAAGTTAACTAAACGATAATCTTTCTTTTGGCCCAGCAGGAAGAGGTGAGGCTGCCCCATTGTACAAATGCAAGTGTGGAGAATAAGATCACAGAAGTGTTTGTGACTGGTTCTCTTTAATATACAGCCTGCTCTGCAGGATATTTTATACCCTTGGCTCCTGGTGATAAATGGCCACCGCCTCTGTTAATTGTACACATATGTGCAGCCATTGGCATGTGTGGATTGTACTTCTTCTGCCATGGATGAGGTGACAGCTCTTACCTGCCAAAATCCTGTCAACACAGGGCAGGGCAATGTCATTGTCATTGTCGAATAACGGCTCACTGGAGGAATCCTGCCACAAAAACACACACCTTATTAACTCCTATGTGTCGGTTACAAGGAAAAAAAAAACAACAACACCTGATTGGCTTATAGGGGTAACACAGACATTTATTATTATTATTATTATTATTATTATTAATAAACAGAATTTATAAGGCGCCAACATATTTTGCAGCGTTGTACATTAAATAGGGGTTGCAAATGACAGACAGATACAGACAGTGACACAGGAGGAGGAGAGAACCCTGCCCCAAAGACCTTACAATCTAAGAGGTGGGGGAAATATCACAAAAGTTTGGTTCTCACAGTAAAGAAATGTACAATTGTTATTAGTATAGTACACTATATCAGCAAATGTTTGTGGACAACTGACCATCATACCTATACGAGCTGGTTGGACATCCCAATCCAAAACCATGTCCATTAGTTTGGACTTACCCCCTCAATGTATTTATAGCAGACTCTTTCATGAAGGCTTTCTATAATATTTTGGAGGATGCATGCAGGCATTTGTGCCAAGTCAGTGAAAAGAGCATGTGAGGTTAAGTACTGAATATTAAATTGGTGTTCCAATTAATGCCAAATGTGTTCAGTAGGGATGAGGATGTAGGTTGCTCAAATTCCTCCATACCAAAATCATTAAACCAGCCCTCCCTTTCAGGGCCCTGCCCAGACTAAAGCCGCATACACACGTGCAATAATAGTCGTTGGAAAGGATCTTTCACGATCCTTTCCAATGACTAGCACTGCACGATGCATGAACGAGTGCTGTACATACAACACCGTTTTCCTCTATGCAGAGAGGAGGGGGAGAATGACGAAGCGACACCCTGCTACGTGCTTTCCCCCTTCCCTTGCATTAGGATGGTTAGTCGTCCATCATCTGTGGATCCGCCAGGACGGTTGTTCGAACGATGTACAACTGGCGCTGTACACACGCCAGATTCTCGCTTGATATTGGCCCTGGACCGATTATCGGGCGAGAACCATTGGACGTGTGTACGTCGCTTTACGCCTTTATGATTGGTAATAACAGTACCCTTCACTAAAACACCTCGAACAATCATTTTGAATGGTCCACATCATTGTCTAAATAGTTAGGTGTGATGGAAAGATGTTCACAAACATTGGCTCATATTTTGTATCCCTACAGTGCCAACATATTAAAGTAGATCTTTTACTGAAAACAGATTACATTTGTGCCAGGCCCCTGCACCCATCACAAATTTATTTTGCCTACAGACTTCAATTCTTTAGGGTGGCTTGTGTGATATCAAGCTAGGAGCTCAAAATTCCACACAAATGCACTCTTGCAATCACCTAAAATGCATAGAGTCTGAGCCTCCAGTGTTGCCTGGAGTCCTGGTAGCGTCATCAATGCCACCAAGATTGAGATAAGTTTTTCTTGGTTACTTACGTGAAACAGCTGCTTGCACGTGGCCATGTGAAATTAAATAAAGGGCAAAGGGATCTTCTGTTTTCAATGGATGTTCAAAGTAGTGCAGTGCTGCATACACAGTATGGAATGAGTAATTTACATTGGCATCTCCCCTACAAAACTATGCATTTGAGGGTCTCTGTAATAAATGTACAGTGATGCTTGTTTTATCCATGGGACCAAGCTAAGGATGTTCCAAAAGGCGAGAGCTGTCGTTCATATTAGGTTGATAATTTCTACACTCAATGCAACTTTTAGAAATTTGCCATAACGTCTGAATGCTCCACTTCCGATCCAGGAACCAAAAATTGGTTGCTTACAACCAACCTATTGATGAATCAATTTCAGATTCCTGGATATTTTATCAGATCATTCATCGGACTTGAAATGCAAATCAGCCTAGTGTGTACTAGGCCTTAGGCAGGAGGTTTCACTTTCAAAGACCATAGTTCATCTTATTATGCAAATTGTAGTGTATTTAAAACTGGATCTGTTTGCATGGGGAAGACACTCTTGTTTATTTTATCAAAAGAAAATGATACTGAATCACATTCAGGTCCTGACCTATCACTTGGTTGTGCTGGTTATGATTTGCACACACCTCAGGGACTGTTTATGACAAATAGCCTTTGCAGAATTGTCACAAACATTGTAAAGCAATAAAACTCTAAAGAAAACAATATTTTGTTAGTTGTTCAATCTACCACCTAGTAAATGAATGCTGGTGTTCAAAAGGACAGAAACTCACCCATGTGAAATAAAATATCTCAGTTAAAGTGCAACCTCAGCTGAAACCATTTTGTTTTGAGTAAATTAGACCTATATGCTTTAGATTTGACAATTTCATTGTACCAATAAGATATCTACTGTGAACCTGATTGTTGTCCACTGACCACAATATTCATCCAGTTTGGTAGAACGTGAAGTCTGGCGTCAGGGTATTAAACTAATGTTGGGTTAGTTTGCTAACTACCAATTATCCACTATATACAGTGCTACCTGCCAAACCAGCCATTGGAGAAGATGTTTGTTGTTGTCAAAATGGTTTCCATCAGCAATTCTGACCCTTTCTGTCCGGATCTGAATACAGCAACCCTGATGGAGCCCTTTGAGATTTCAGGAAATGCACCAGATTTTAAAGTATACACAAACCAAAACATGAACTTTTTCTATTTGCGCCTTTTTGGTCTGCTAAATATTACTTTGAAAGTGTTTTGTTGCTAACTAAAAATACCTATTATACTAGACTTGAGTGGTCTTCAGCCATTCACTCAGGGCCAGTTTCAGGTTAGAAATAGCAGGGGTGCAGGGATCTGACATGATGTTCATTCCCTTCTCCCCACTTTGTCCAGAGCTCTTTTTGCCATATACTAGAAGCTTTCCTTACCTGGGAGTAATGTGTACAGTGTGGCCGGAAAGCAATCCTGTAGCTGGTACAATATAAGGTACCATAGACGTCATGATGTCCATCCTTGAAATGCATTCGTTTTCGAACCCTAAGTGATTCTTCGTGTACATGTTCTCCTGAAATAAAAAGAAGTGGTTTCAATTTCCCGATAACTGCTTTTTAATTGCATTATAAATGACAATTATTGCAATTCTGATGTCTTCCTTAAGCTGTTTTCCTCCTGTAAAGCTGGCTATATATACACTGGCCAAGTGAAAATACAGTTGGGATCACTCCTTTTGGCTGGTAAATATCAAGGATTGCTCCCTAATCTATTCCTAGGGCCAGTGCTAGCTGTAGTAGAAAGCTATGTAGCTGTTGATCGACCCACATTGCCTCGGGTCTGTGTACATAGATTTAAGCATAAGCAACTGTTAAGCTGGCCTTTTTAATAGAACACTCTCCTTTGGGTTCCATTCATACACGTTGCAGGGTTGCAAGGACAGAGAAAGGGACCAGCCAGGGAAGTCATCTGACCTTCTCAAAATTCCTCAAGGGAGGGCAGGATACATAGGTTACTGGAGAGGTAAATTCAGGCTACCTTCTATAGCAAGGAATTGTCAGATTTCATCTCAGGAAGACCTAAAGTGGTCTTTCTATGCATATTACAATTATATGAATTCTAACTGGCTGCATTGAGCACCCTGTTTCATGCATTTACTGAACTTACTGCTTTAAGACCAAAGACAGCATCTTTTAAAATAGCTGCCACCTCACCCACTTGCAGTGTTATTTATTGACATATGAACACAATACCAGATCCATTTATGGTAAACTTTCCCTATAAAGTTCAAACCACAAAAAAGGTTTCCATTCCTTAACATTTTCGAATGAGGTCTCTATAAAGCGATAAATGACACCATTGCTAAGTTTCCTGTTGTGGTAGCAGGGAGTGGTTTTATGTCTTAAGCTGCGTACACACCTGCAATTTTTCTCGTTGGAAAGGATCTTGCACGATCCTTTCCAACGAGAAAAGACTGCACGATGCATGAACGATGCTGTACATACAGCACCGTTCATGCTCTCAGTGGGGTAAAATAATTCCCATCATTGGTATCAGTGGGGTAAAATAATTCCCATCATTGGTATCAGTGGGGTAAAATAATTCCCATCATTGGTGTAGGTGGGGAACATTATTACTATCATTAGTGTCAGCAGCAGCAGACAGCAGTCCTTTCTTTGGTGTCAGTTGGAAACAAAAAGCCCAACTGTTGCCGTCAGAGAGATAGCGAAGTCAAATTGCAGATTTTTAAGAAACGTAAAAATAAGCCACAATTATTAGTGGCTGTGGAATTAAAAGGTGGCAATTGTTGGTGTCAGAACCAAAATGAATCCCAGTGGTTAACTCTCCTGATCCCTCACTCCTGTTTCTGCTCCATCAGGCCTGAAATTTGCCATAACTGTCAGACAGGAGATCATTCCATCCGATATGGGCAATTAATTGCAAAGCCTTCCAGCATTCAGTACCGGAAACTGGGAGATTCAAAAAATAAAATAAAAATAAAATAATAAATAAAAAAAAAATAAAAAATATAAAAAAATAATAATATATAATAAAATAAATAAAACTTCTGGCAGACACAACCTTGAAATATCAGGTGAATATTGAATTTCCCAGGTGATTTCACATGTCTGTGTGAGTTGAGCCTATATATAAAAAAAAATTATAATTCTTCTATTTGTATTGGGCCCCTGGGATGTAACATGGAAATGCAAAACATTAGGGCTTGCTTGCATTATATGCTAAAAACACACATGTGTAAACGCTCTCTTTATAAAACAGGGATTCGGACATTCCCTCAAACATTCCCTGATGGGAATATTCCAGGTCTGCGTGTTTTAAAGGCAGTAATTGATTCCCATTAGTGAATATTTGAGGGAATATCAGTTTTATAAATAGAGTCCATAGTGTGTCATCACCTTGTGTCAGAAGCACTGAGCTCTTCATTGCCCTCAAATATAAAAGCTCAGGTCGGACATTAATTACAAAAATCTGTACAGGAAGTTTATGTTTATTCACAATGCGGTGGCCTAGTCAGGGTTGCTATGGAAATGGGTAGATTATCTGAACTTTTGCTGCAGCTTCAATTTCCTGTTCTGTACTCACCGGGCAGGCACTTGAGGGTGACACTCTGCGCTGTGCGGTTGCTTATTTTTGGAGACTTTGAGCTTCTGACCTGTAGGATAAACACAACACAAACACAGAATAGTTTAAATATTTTTATGTCCCCATATTTTGTACAGAACATTGTAGTTCTATAAAAGCCAGGCTAGGAAATAAGGGGAAACAGACAAAAACAATCAATGGGGACAATGAATTTATTGTTCTGTCATGGCTACTGCACCCCCAGTACAGGAAAAAAGAAGCAATACCCCCTATGGTGTCACAGACATTATTAAAACCTGTATATCATACACATATAATTAGTTATCTGTTTACCCCACAAAGTGTAACAAAAAACTGAATTGGACCCCCTTATGTATGGTGCCCAGATAGATTGGGCATTGTGGCCTAGCACCCCTCTAAACCAGGCTGGTAGTTGTAAACAATAGTGATGTCATTTCCTGTCTGCCCGAAACTAGGTGGTAAAATAGAGGTGGAGCTTCTAATCTAAGGGGCGGGGAAATAACAGTGATGCTGGAAGAATCCCCACCCCTGGTCACCAGAATTTACACCTTCTTTGGGGCAGACAGGAAGTGACATCACTATTGTATCAGCCTGGATAGGAGGTGAGTTAGGCCGTAATGGGCAAATCTCTGTATCCGGAGACCCCAGGTAGGGGGTAAAATTTAATTTTCTGGGGCAAACAAGTAACTGTATTTTGTAAGTATGTACAGTTATCCTTTAAAGACCAATTCCATCCAATGTTCTGGTCTAAAAGGCGCCTTTTGTTCACTAAACATTGCCTTTAACTTCCTTGAATGCAGCCATGGCAATGTGAACGTGACATTGGTGGCTGGTTATTTATTAATCAGGCCGAGGTAAATTTGAAACCCTGCGGCACAAATATAAGTAAATCCCATACACAGCAACGTACACCTCCTTCCCGAGGTCACCCCTGCAATTATTAAGCTTGACGTGGTGATCATTTACAAATAACTGAACGCCATCAATAAAAGCTCAGGACAGAGAGGCCCGTAGCCATAAGAATTAGGCGCAGGGTCACATGACCAGGTG
>NC_092869.1:6903015-6905243 GCF_032062135.1 Pyxicephalus adspersus
AGCAGGGGGAGGTTTGGTAGTAGGCGGTAGTTATGACAATGGTGTTTATAAGGGATGGGCTAGAAGGTCCGAGCTACCCTGATCATGAACTAATATATAAATCTGCAAAATATTGATCTGACAATCCTTCTTCTGTATCGTCACTGGAGACTCTGCAATAGACTTGTCATATTTATAAAATATTTGCCAGATGTGGGTACGTTAGCCATGTTTTCCCCCCGGGATTTGGATCTCTTGCTTTTCAATAGTAAATCCAGATGCCCAATTTGTTATTATAGTCAAGGGTGGGGAAGGGTTAAAATCCCTAGCCAGTTAATATATGAGATCTGCATTCCACTAGGGAGATTTCCCTTCACTTCCTGGCCTAAAAACATAACAGGATATAGGAGGAAATCTCACCAAAGTAACAATTTTTTTTACCTTGTATCTGTTCCCATCGGAGGATTTTTCCTCATTTGCTCCATTGAAAACTCAAAAGGGTTTAATTATAAAGTACTGAGATTCAATGAAACATTCCCTAGTGGAGAATCTTCCAGCTCCATGTGTTTCAATGGCAGTATTTGATTCTCCAGCAGGGAATGCTTTAGTGAATATTACAATCCCTGTTTTATAAAAAGTGTTGTAAAATGTTGGATTTTGCATTTACTTTCTGTGTACACACATTCAGTTTTTGTTGATCATGAAGATACTTTCCAAAGGATTGATAGATGAATGAAAGAGCAATGTACACACAGCAACATTTTATGGAGAGGGGGAGAACGAGTGAGCGGCGCCCCGCTGTGCTCTTCTCCATTGACTTGTAAAGCGGTCATTCTCCATCATTCGCTCATGGATTCATCAGTACAGAGAACTGATCCATGAAGACATTGGGCAACCACTGTGCACATATCAGATTCTCATCCAATCGTTGGAATCGGGTGAGAATTATCTGACTTGTGTTCACAGAGGGTCTAACCTCTCATACTACAAACCAAAACATTATTCATTTACACTTTAAATGTCAAATTCCATACATTGTGACATTCCGTTCAGCGCACATTTAACACACTGCAGGCATTTCTGGCTTAATGTTCACCTCACTTTTCAATTAAAAAAAAAAGATTTGTTGTAACAAAAACAAAAAAAACACAGGCCAATACTAACTTCCAATCCTGTGCTGTCCCCTGCACAGCTACTCACTCTGCAAACTGCATGACACCCAGCATCATTCACTTCCTGTGAGCTCAGAGTGTCATGGACCCTCCCCCTTGGGGTGTGGCCTGGGATCACATTACTTCTATCTTCTTTCAGGTGTTACACCTTTTTTTCCATACCGTTGAAGCTTTGTTTGCATCAGTTTCAATATTTTGACATCTACATCAGCGATATCTCCACCAAACACCAAAATATCGGTAGGAATCCAATATATAAAAGTGATAAAGTCTTATGATTTCATCCTACAAGCATTCATTATAAACACATTCAGTGATTGTTATACCTACGCCATGAAAATATTTGAGCTGATTGGTCCCTATGAGGTCACATGGGCTTTGTACAACAAGCCTTGAAGTCTTACCCTGACCTCTGACAAGTCACATGACCACCCTCAGGTCTGGACATTGCCCAGGTGTCCACATCTGTCTAAGTGGCAGAGGGAGAAACAGCACAAGGAGCCAATCAGGTATGTTGTAGTGAAAGGTGTATGCTGATAGGAGAAAAGAACAGAGGAATGAGCTCTGCGATATGATTCGTCTTTCACTGCCCACTCATAGAATGGGGGTGGGGAGGAGATTTGTGTGTAAGAAGTATTATGCCCCCTTCCTCTATTACAGGATTTGGATTTATAGTGGGGCTATGTACATTTCAGACCTGGATAGACAAGAATACAAATCTTTTGACTGTTAGGTAGATGTGAATGGCTGGAGCCGGTACAACTGCAAGACGAAAAGAAAGGCTGGGGGGCCGATTTAATGAATGGGAGGCTGGGGGGCAGATTTAATGAATGGGAGGCTGGGGGCAAATTATTTATTGAAGGGGAGGCTGGGGGGCCAGATTTAATAAAGGGGAGGCTGGGGGCAGATTTAATGAAGGGCAGGCTCGGGGGCAGATTTAATAAAGGGGAGACTGAGGGGCAGATTTAATGAAGAAGAGACTAGGGGGCATATTTAATGAAGGGCAGCCTGGGGACATATTTAATGAAGGGGAGGCTGGGGGGAAAATTATTTAATGAAGAGGAGGCTGGGGGGGGG
>NC_092869.1:6905331-6954128 GCF_032062135.1 Pyxicephalus adspersus
GGCATATTAATGAAGGGGAGGCTAGGGGGCAGATTTAATGAAAGGGAGACTGGGGGGCATATTAATGAAGGGGAGGCTAGGGGGCAGATTTAATGTAGGGCAGGATTTGGATTTATAGTGGGGCTGTGACCTGGATAGACAAGAATACAAATCTTTTGACTGTTAGGTAGATGTGAATGGCTACCGGCTGACTTTACTTCATCTCTGTGCACTGTGCATCATAAACAATTACCATTTAATAAAAACTTTGTTTTTACTTTTTTATTCCTCCTTGCATTCCAGAGTTGCCGATCTCCTGCAGGCTCTTTGCACCCACTCCAGGGATGACTATGTTACATTTCTCAGGGAGGATTACCTGGGGGTGAACGCAGTGGAAAATGCCCGTATATTGTATTCCCATGGCCACCATTAGCCTGACAACGCCAGCGCACACCTGGAGAATAGAATAAAGGGTTGTCACCCTATAACAGGAAGGAACCTTCAGGGCAGGATCACCAGGTATTCTTTTATTTAAGATGAGTGTTGGAATGGCTGAGTGTATATGAGATCCCAGTGTTGGGGTTTGTATATACTTTTTCCTTTCCCGTCCTTCTGAAATTCCGCTTATGGTAAGACAATCTAGAAGGCGTCCAAAACATTGGCTGCGTTCAGTGAACATGGGCCGGACAGCCGGAGTTCTTTCCAGAAGTACAAGGTACATGACTCACTGCAGCCTCGCCTTCTGGGAACCAAACATGTTTTCTCCTCCTAAAATATGTGTCCCCACATTCCGCTGCGGCCTGAAGCCTCCCATTGTGTGAACAAAAAAAAAGAGAGACGGCAATGGCTGCCAGAGGTTCCGCACCTCTGCCAGAATTCCCACCTGCTCAACCTCTCAGGATTCGTGTTATGTAAAGCCATGCGTGCCAACGGTAGTGGAATTCTCTGCCACCTCAGCTGGGCACAGCATGTGACCACAGCAGTGCCAGGAAAGCAGGATGAACTATGGTGAACTTCTTCTTAAAGTGGACCTGTCATTAGATATGGGTATTATGGCAAACAATGTACAATATTGAAAAGGGAAATCTGAGAAAATGCTTCTAGCTGCTTGCAGCAGATTGATGACTTTTTCCCAGTGTAGTCATCATCACTGATTAAATTTCAAATTGACTTGTGAAGTTATTGAAGGCGTGGATGGGTCTAAAGCATTCTCACCATCCCTTGGGTGTGCATACCTGCTGTGCCAATTATGTGGGGTGCTCACCACCCTGTGCTGGGTTCCTGGGTCTGTACACCTGTTGTGCCCACTATGAGGGGCTTCCTCAGGTCACAGACAAAAGGGAGCCACGTGGGAGAACATGGAGTTGATACATATCAATAGTGGACTGGCAAAAGAACCTGTCACTTTACCTTTTCCATAGCTCTGTGGTTTGGGCAGCACGGTGGCTCAGTGGTTAGCATCACTCGGCTTTTGCAGAGCTAGTGAAGTTCACCATAGTTCATCCCGTTTTCCTGGCACTGCGGTGGTCACATGCTGCGCCCAGCTAAGGTGGCAGAGAATTCCGCTACCATTGTGCACGCACGGCTTTACATAACACGAATCCTGAGAGGTTCAGCAGGTGGATCCCAGGTAGATCCCAGGTTCGAATCCTTTTATCTGCATGGAGTTTGCAGGTTCTCATGTCTACGTGGGTTTCCTCTGGGTACTCCGGTTTTCTTCCACATCCCAAAAATTCACCTTAGACTACATTATTGACATATGACTGAGGTAGGGACATTAGATTGTGAGCCCCTTTGAGGGGCAGCTAGTGACATGACTATGGACTTTGTACAGCGCTGCGTAATATGATGGCGCTATATAAATACTGTGTAATAATAATAGCTTGACGTCATCTGAGTGACAACTCTGAGTCTGCTGGGGTCACTGATATCACATCTAAGCGGCAGTCCCGGGGCCTTTGGATGCCTGCAGAAAAGAGTCTTTACAGGTAAGTACACATATAATCTTATGGGTAGATTTGTTTTTCAATGCACAGGTTCTCTTTAAACAATGCTGTCTCCTGTGCTGTCACTTTAAGTACGCAGGTCAGGACATCGGACTTTTCTCTGACTTTCCTAACCAGCCACAGGCAGCGACTTACTAAAGTGGTTAGAATAAAAGCCAGGCGGCCAATGTTTAGCACCCTGCGTATTTCTCATGTGAGTGACACAGTGACAATGCAATCTGTAGGCGTGTGACGGGTTGTTGCATACCTGTGAGGTCGGAGGGTATGGGCCCGTGTTTACACATTTTACATGTGACTCCGTCTCCCAGCCTTTTACTTTCTATGTGTCCTCTGTGTAAGTCACATACTGCAGTGTTGTCATAGAAAAGTCAGCATTAGAGTGTGGCCCCTTTAAATCATGGCGCTACACGAAGGATGAAAAGGCGGCGTGATGATGTCATACACGGGTGTGGCTTTATTTCTGGGGAATTTGGAAAGGGAGAAAATAGCCCTCATCCCAAAACAAGATTTGCCCACCTTAACCTGCAATCCAAGTCCCTTGTCGGCCTTGTGTATGGGCCTACATATTCAGCATTGCAGATGTGCTTGGCCGGTCCCCTACTGTTCCCCTGCATGGATCCCAAGAGGACCCTGCTGCTGGACAGCCAATAGGAAGTGTCCACGGGCAGGACACCGAATGAAGACCCTTCCAAGGATAGTGCAGATACCTCACTTGTGTAGCATAGATGAATATTACTGGGTCCTAGTGCTTCTCTCTTTGTAATGTAGGCAGATAATGGCTGCTGGGAGGGGTCAGCAGGGGCTGTACATAGCTTCCTAAAAACCTCACCACACCCTTTATCAACACTCCTCTGAAGAGCCCTGCCTGGATAATGTATTTGGGTTCCTCTTGGGAGGGGCTATTAAAATATAAAAAATGTCTTGATAGGTGGATACCAGACTGGAAGAGTGGGTGCTCCTTGATGGGAAGCTGTGATATCACCCACATGTGATGCTGAGCCTCCATGTTTCAAAGAACTGAAATCCAATTAATGAAAGGGGTGGAGCTTGTGATGGTCAGCCTGGGGAGGGAGGGGCTAGATGATGATAGACGTCCTTCAGCCAGGAAATAGGGTGGAGTCTAATGACTTGCTGAGAAGCTCACAGTGTGCAGTAAATCAGAGTAGGGAATTCCAATATAGGAGGGGAGCCGGTACAACTGCAAGACGAAAAGAAAGGCTGGGCGGAGGACAGATTTAATGAATGGAAGACTGGGGGGCAGATTTAATGAATGGGAGACCTGGGGGGCAGATTTAATGAAGGGGAGGCTGGGGGGCAGATTTAATGAAGGGGAGGCTGGGGAGCAAATTTAATGAAGGGGAGACTGGGGGGCAGATTTAACGAATGGCAGGCTGGGGGCAGATTTATTGAAGGGGAGGCTAGGGGGCAGATTTAATGAAGGGGAGGCTAGGGGCAGATTTATTGAAGGAGAAGCTAGGGGCAGATTTAATGAAGGGGAGGCTAGGGGGCAGATTAAATGAAGGGGAAACTTGGGGGCAGATTTAATGAAGGGGAGACTTGGGGGCAGATTTAATAAAGAGTAGGCCAGAGGGCAGAATTATTGTTCTTTAGGATAGAATTGCTAAGTGCACTATGGTGCTCTGCGACCAGCCCCATTGGTGGTAACAGACACTTCAGCCTCCTAACCCCTTTTAGATTCTCTCCTAATCCCAAAAGCTGCTCCCTCCTTTTAACCCTTTCACTGCCAGCTCAGCCCCGCTGCACACTTTACAAGCCACGGAGAAGGGCAGAGAAAGGGTTAACCAGGATCTCCTGCAGGCGTCCCCTCTGAGGATTACCTAGGGGGATTGGAGTCCCAAATGGCTTCTGTAACAAACAATTCCCTACTGAGGAATTATAAAGAAAACATATCATCTACAGATCCTGTAATGACCCCTCCTACGCGTCACCCACCTCATCCACATCCATAATTTTCATAGATTTGTATATTTCTTTCAATAAAGCTTTGGTTGTCCTTATTGTGGAAGCAAAAACATTTTTGGTATTTTTTGGTTTAGATACAGGCGTGAGGGGTTCGGCTCAGCCCAGCAGCGGGCATAAATCTTCACTTTCAACCACTAGGCGTCCGTGGGCATTCACTAGTGGTCGTGACCGGGGTTTGCTGTACACAAAAAAGAAGTAGGGCTCCCAGCACGCCAGAAAGTCTGTCAATAGGGGGCCTTGGATAATTGCCCAATTTGTCCCATTCACCCTAAAACTGGCCTTGCCTGTGAGCTCAGCCTGTTCATTTACCAAGGGCGTGCAAGGTTCTGCAGAACGGACCAGTACCCAAGTGCCACTACTACCCTCCACCCCTGAAAAAGAGTATCCAATTGAGGGTTTTTATTTTGCTTCGGGGGAATCCAATGGCGTTTGTTAAAAACAAAGTTGGGATTCCTCTTTAGTACTGATCATAACGGATTCATTCTGGGCCATTTTTGAGTACTGGTGGAGTTCACGCTTATTGCCTCCAATTTTACCTGCACTCCATGATGTAGGGTCAACAAGGACCATACAGCACCTGTTGTGAAGAAACTTTTTGAAGTAGCTCCAGACCAGGGTATTATTTGTGGTAATTACCCCATAAAGCCCCAGTAAAAACCATTGAGGGGGCATTTACAAAACTTTCCTCAGCCTTTACAAGAAACTGATTTTTTCCGGCACCATTTTTGGAAATGCCTCTGATACATCTTTGATGCCTAGCTGCTGTCTAAGTTCTGGCTACGAGCATGGAGTTCTGGTTCTGCCCATGTGTATGAACGCATGTGCTGTGCATTGATGCAATATGCTAATGTGAACGAGTCGTCACTCCATTGTGTATTATACCCAAATACGAATTCCATCACAAGCTCCTTTATTTTGATATTTTCAGCCGGCGCAGTACAGGAGGGGCAGTGCACAGAGTAGCATTGTGTGCGATGACTGTGGAAGTAATGTTATTTCTATGGCACAATATAGTTAACAGAGACGAATCATCGCATTCAAGCTCAGCAAGGCAAGTTGCCAAAGAAAACATTTCCCCGGGATCTCAGCATTACATAATATGTATATAATAGAATATATATATGTTGCATTGCTTTAAATCCTGCTATAAAATTCCTTGTTTAGGCAGTTCCTATTATAGGGTGACAACATCTGTTCTTTCACCCAACTTTTATCCTGTGTTGTCACTCGCTCTTTGGAAAGAGATTGCTAGTGATTGGTTTTATCAAACATTATATTTATTATTATTAAACAGAATTTATATAGCACCAACATATTATGCAGCGCTGTACATTAAATAGAGAATGCAAATTACAGACAGATGCAGACAGTGACACAAGAGGAGGAGAGGACCCTGACCAGAAGAGCTTACAATCTAGGAGGTGAGGGAAGGAAGTATCACACATTGTTCCTGAGAAATGTTATTGTCAGACAGGCTGCAAAAAGGCTGCGGGAGATCACCAGTGCTGAGATGTTACAGAGGATGAAAACATTTCAACCCCTGATTCACCTGCCTTTTCCAAATTAGGGAAAGTACAGAAACCATAGGACGGACCTGACTGCCATTGAACTAGTATTTCTGGAAGGTACTTTGTACCAGCAGGTTAGGAGATCTGGCAAATACAAATAAGAAAAGAATTTGTTTCCAGCTGACCTTTGGAATCATGAACAACTCCCACCTACATCCATTCCAGAAGGGACAGGTTCTCTTTAGGAAAAAAAAAACAGTTGCTGCTTCTTTGTCTATAACATGGCAGCTGATACGACAGTTGATGCATCAAAAATAATATTCATTTCATTTTTGAAACAGCTGAGAAACTAAGACTAATTAGACAAGGGGCACTCCACGTGCCAATCTCGCCAACCCTCGCCACCATATTGCCATCTTTCCATTCTACAAAACACACAGCCTCAATTCTTCACCTTCCTCTTTATGAATGCCTAGAATGATCAACAAAATATGTGGGAAAAAAGGAAAAGGCTGAGCATTACCCATAACACAGACCCCATGATCAAGCGCAAGCGATCAGTCTATACACATTACCCATAACACAGACCCCATGATCAAGCGCAAGCTATCAGTCTATACACCTAGGAAACCCAGGTTGCGCTAATGATGGCACGACGCTCCAAATTTGCGCAATTCCCACTACACGTAAGGATCAATTGTGATTAATTGCAGGCGATCGAACTTTATCAAAAGCCAAAAACATCCGACCGACCCCTAAGGGCTAACTTACAACTTTTTGGGTCAAACATTGCAAGACGGACACGGACGTAAGCGTAAATAATAGATTTCCTTTACCGTATCCACATGTCAAAGCTAAAAGTGGAACAGAGGGAGGGGGAAGGGGGTTAACCCCAAATAAGAAAGAGGGACTGTCTTGAGAATGCGGTCTGAAGCTTTCTCTTTCGGCTGTGTGAGCCCTTTTCTCAAACATTTTTCCAGGGGTTAAAGAACGGTGAGGAGGTATTTAAAGAAAGGACTTACCATGATTTCTCGGGGGTCTTGCTTGAGGGTGAAGGTGGTCCTGGGTCTGGGCAGCATGTTGCAAGCTGTGGTGGAGCTGGTGATGGCTCAGAGCTGTATAAACAGGCAGAGTCAAGCCTTGTCTGCTTTCTCAGCTTCCATGGTGACTGTATAAAGAGGACTTTGTTCTGTGGCTGTGTAGAGGAGAATGGGCCCTGGGTTGGGGCTGGGGACAGTTAGTCACCCCAAACAGCACTGAGAGCTGTGCAGCAACCAGTGGCAGTTGTTGTGTTGCTGGGATTCCCAGTGATGGAGGGAGGAGGAGGTTTGGGGTTGTTACAGCTCCCTCCTCTATGTCTGCTGCTCACTGCATAATGAAACTGACACTGCAACTGCACACTGCCAACTCTTAAAGGGGAACTTTCTGTGCTTTCCGTCACTTTAAGGAGGAAATGAAAAATGATGACTGGCCATTTTTTTAACGACAGATGAGAGCGTGTAAGGAGTACACACCGGGGGATTTTTACTTCCAAACAAAAACTATTATAAATGTGTATTCATCAGCCGACCTATTGGTAAATATTGATCGTGTGTAAGAGATCCATCAAATACGATTCCAATCACAGAAAGGCATTTGGATGGAATACACGTTATAACTTGAATTGCTGCAATAGATGCGAGTGTATGGACTTTGCAATGCAAAGTAAATTGCAACCGGTTGTACATCTATCGTGTGCTGCAACGCAGACAAGCGTTTTGTTACCCCGCACTGAAAATATTACCATGCGCTGCGGTGCGCTGTATTTCAGTTTGCATTGAATTTATTTAGCAATGAGAAGTGATCACAGTGATCTATGTGCGTGGAATAACTAATATTGATATTATAAATAAACAGGATTTATATAGCGCCAACATATTACGTATCGCTGTACATTAAATAGAGGTTGCAAATGGCAAAGAGATATGGACAGTGACACAGGAGGAGGAGAGGACTCTGCCCCGAAGAGCTTACAATCTAGGAGACTACCAATTGTTTCCAGTGACTGTAGGAACAAACAAGCGCCCTTTGTCCTATGTAATGGGGAGGACAAGCGGGAGGCGTCCTGCTGTGTCCTTGCCATAAGAAACAACAGTGATTGCTGGCTGTCATTGACCCGGTGGAACAGCAAGATGCATCTCCCAACAACATTGAAGGGCAACTGTACGGACCTTTTATGTATTTTCGCATGATATAATCATGAATGTTTGTCTTGGAAGATGAACTGTATGTAGAACATCCAGTGTCAGGTGGGAGTGCGGTTTTTGGGATTCTTCATGCAGCGCCCCAGGGCAGTCTGCTGATCAAACAGCTTCCATAGACTACCAGACTCTTAGCAAATGCTACTGAATGCCCTTGGATGCCCAGAAACCATTACCCGGTGGTGGAGACATGGGTGGTGGTCAAACGTTCATCTGAACTTCCTTTTTAGGGGGTCAGGACATGATTTTTTTCCCGAATTGGATAATTTTTTCCAAATTTTCTCCAACTATTGGATCAATGGCAAATTTATGAGCAGTCTAAGAATACAAGGGTTTAAATGTAGGGAAGAGGCCCTAACCCTCAACAATGGGACCCCAATGGTATACAGAGCATACTGCAGCAACTACGTTCATCTCCACTGTACACCAGGCATTGTGATTGACATAAGATAAATGGCTGCTGAGATAAAATCAATGGCACTTAGTTCTTTTTTCAGTCTGAGTGGATGGATTAGAAGGGCATTTAGAGGAAGGTCAGAGATTGTCAGATGGGTAGACCATCTTTTAACCCCTGCAGGCTAAGGACACCATGGCTAATCAACTGCTCCACATACCCAGGGCTTTAATAATACAACCCTGGAAATGGGCTCAATCTGATCACTATACAAATCTCACTTTAATGCATGTACAGGTGACCATACTTGGTGTGATGCTCCTGATTGGACAATCAGACACTATAGAGCTAACCTAAGAGGTGATACTGCCCCCCTTCTAACTTGTTGGGGTACAGCAGGTGTACAGAGCTGGGAGTTCAGCACAGGGATGGTGGGAAAGCTATGGATGCAGTAAAACAACAAGTTTGTATTGCAGACTCCCAGCATTCTTCTAGTTAATGGGAAATCTTTAGAATGTGGAGTTTGCGCGCTGTCATTAGTGTGGGGACTTTGATTTTACTGCCAGCATTAAATTCCTGAATCTTCACAATTCTCAAAGAACATAGCAAATTCCAGCTTGTGCAATCCAGTTCCCTGTTTGAGCCATGGAAAGAGCCATTGTCGAGATGTTATTACTTTGCTGCAGGCAGGAGGAAGCCTTTTTACCGTCTCCCCTTCATCAGTGATATGCAGGTTGTGCTTTGAGAGCTGCGCACTGACCACATCCTTACTCCTCTCAATGCAAATCTATGGGTCCTGTCTGACCTGGTTAAAAACAATAGATTCCCTGTAAAGTTATCCACAGACGGGAAGTAACATTTCTCCCATTTTCAGCAATGATGACAGTTTTAGGCCTTTATCTCAAAAAGAGCCAGTGACACCTATATCTTATTTTTATTTTATGTTTTTTGGTACAAGAACAAGACTTGGATAGTTCATCTGTTATTCTTAGGAGCCCACTCCGCCATTAAAGAGCACCAGTCAGCACACGGTTAACTGTATGCACAACATACCTGCTGAGTAACACCTACATACACTTACCTTTCTGGTGGGCTTTATGTGGAAGAGCCACTTGCTTCTCACTCACTGTAATGATTCACACACTTTTGGGTATGTAAATATTTGCACCCCCTGCTCATTGCTGTGGTTTATCCCATCAGCCTGAATGTCACCCAGGATGTATGAGCTGATGGGAGGAACCATGGTGGGCAGTGGGGGGAGCCAGGATTTGCCACATGGACCCGGCTGATTACTTGACAAGGAAGGGAAGCAGTAAAATATACAGTATGTATTTGTAGTCTATATACAGGCATGTTGTTACTGAGGATGTGTTGGCCTCCCGCACTGTTCTTGTCACCAGTTGTCCCTCCTTGGACTATTTGTGGTAGGCGCTAACCACTCCATTTTAGAAATACTGGCCATTTTGGAGGTACCCTGACCCAGTTGACCTCAACCTCTTTTGAATCTTGGACCAGTTTCATAGAAGACAGCTTTTCCATGGACTAGGTGGGGGATATTCAAGCACATATTATATAGAGCAGTGGTCCCTAAACATTTGGTTGTCATTGACCACTAATCTCCCAGACTCCGGACAGCGCATGCGTGGGGAGCCGTGTGTCACTTAAAGGGGAAAAAACTTCCCCCAGAGTGACGTCATGATGCCAGAACCCACCCAAAGGCACTACTGGCCCACCGCTTTGAGCCTACAATCCATATGGGGGACATGGTCCACAGCTCCGGCCATGCACCCCAGCGGGGTCATTCTCCTGACCCTGCGGGGGGTGTACAGGCCAGAGCAGTGGCCCACCAGTCAAATGGCCGTGGACGGGGGATTGGAGACCCCTAATATAGAGGACACATATTGTTCATGTCACAGCAAAGACTACAAGGATGCCTGCGGCCTGGTTCGGCACAGCCATCGGCCCCGTGGTTGGGGACTTATGGTCTTTCAGATCCTCATACTTGACAATTTCTCCTGCTTTCCAACACGTCACCTTCAGGAACTGACTGTTCTCCTGCCAACTAATATACCTCCCGCCTTGTCAGGGGCCATTGTAACCAAATCATCAATGCTATCTCTTCACCCGGTGGTGGGGTAAATATTTTGGTGTATATAGATGCCGGTAGCCCTCCCAAGTCTATAGAGAAACATACGTCCGAGAACTTGAATGTCTTTCTATCTTTTGCAGACATAAAAGGCCATTGTTTGAATTATCCATCATTTTTAATGTTAATAAAGTTTTGTCTCTTTGGATATAAATAGTACTTTTGCCAGTTCATCAATATTTAGTGGACCTCTATATAGTCAATGGAGAAGTTCATCAACGAGGAAAACAGACTTCTGTGTGTGCTGACAGCCACGTGATTATATAACAAAGGAAGGAATTTGGATGAATTTCACTTGCCAAGTATCCGGCGATCGGGTGACCGAACTTTAAACTGGTGCTGACACGCCCTGAATAGACAGGTGCCTGAAATCCGACACCGCGAGACACCCCGGATCCCGTTACTGTATGGATGGCCACAATAAACAAATCCCTATTCATTATTAAAGATCAGTGACAACCCTGCGGGGTCATTGCCTAATTATGTGACCTGACAGAGAAACACAACTGGCAACTTCTATTTTGTGTGAAAATTTTCACTTAAAGGAACACACCAGGCAAAAGAATTCAAGGGCCGGGCCAGCCGAATGTGAATACGAGTGGGCCGAGTATGAGATACTCCAATAGCAATATCTTCCATGTATAAGCCCCTGCTCTGTTCTTGTTTGCCTAACTCCGCCCACTTGCATGAGTCCCAACTCCTCCCATTTCTTTCTCCATAAAAAATCCAGCATGGATGGTGGGACTCCTCATCATAGCTAAGGCATGTGCAGAATACAGTACAGAGATTTAACCAACACAGTCCCTGGGACATGGTCAGTGAGTTTACCTATTATATCTGGTTTGGGTGGAATGATCCTTTAAGTGGAGTAACCCTTTAGGAAGCTCTGTCGCCTTGTAGCACTGCATCGTGTATTAAAATCTATGGCTGGAGATGGTGGTGTTATGTGTTATTTGCATTATTATCCCATCATTTGATACTTATCAGCTGAAACACATCAGAACTGAAAGTAGGAGTGCCTGCAATAGCTGCTAAAGAGTCGGAGCTTTTACAAGCAGGTTTTTTCTTATTTTCACATTATATTAAAAAGGCCCCATCGTTCAAATACACTTCTACCTTGGTAAGAGGGTCTCTTTAAATTGTAATTTTTAAATTAGCCACTGGAGGGAGCTCTCGGGGGATCAGCACCATGACCCAGACTCTCTCTTAACTGCTGCTGCAAAAAGGTATCAGTCACATGGGTAGTGCATTGTTCTCAATAGGTAAGCTGACACAGGGACCTGTCAAGTGATTAGGAGCAGTAAAGCACAACCACAGTGTAGCATTGCAATCAAGGAAGATGTGAACAAATTGCAGTAAATATGTCTGCCTCAGATACATAGGTAAGTGCAAGTTATATGCAGAAAAGAAAGATGGGTGAATGTGCTTTGCTTGTTCCAGGGTTGCCCAAACCGATTTTAATGTCAGATATCAAATGGCAGCATGTTGTTAAGGTTCACAGCAGCCAGCATTTCGATTGGTTACCAGGCCAATCATCAGCCAAGCCGGTTTTTTACCTTGCTGACCGCCCTAAAGTTTCCATATACGCTGATGGAAATTGCAAAAGATTCAAACTTTAACCTTATTTAAAAAACAAAGATTTGTAACGCATCAATAGAATGAATTATGCCCAGACAAATTCTTTAATATGATTTTAAAAAACATGGAGAGGACTTGGACTCCTTTTAAGGAACAGCCGTGACACTATTGCGGTCACCTGAGAATAGCGGAGGAGGGGTGAGCGCGGGCCCGCCTGTACAGAAGTCCATCTGGAAGGAATCATCTCCCTCTCGCCTGAAAACCGTTCATTTCTTCCACATCATGTAATCCTCGCATTCAGTTCAGGCCTTGATGTGCGGAGGCATCACGTGGACCCGTCTGGCTGTCTCGCTTCCTGAATGTACCCGCACAAAGAACTGGCCTGCGTTCAGTCGCAGCTCGCCACTATTTAATCCATCGTCTTGGCAGCCATTTTTAGTTCCACTGAGAAAAACACGGAAACTAAAAAGCTTTAAAAAAATTTCTCTAAATAAAGATGACCTGTCGGGTCCCTCCGGTGTCTTTTGGTGGGGAAGAGAAGTTTGTATAATGTTAGAATTGGCCCTGTGTGTGTGTGTATGTGGGGGGGGTTTTACTCAGATTTCCCGACCTGGTGACAACGTGTACAGGAAGCGGGGAAAAATCTGTGGGAGGGACACATTTAGCCTCCATGAGGGCCTTACAGCCTTTCACTGGATGGATATGTCTGCTCAGACAGGGAGAGAATACAAGTGAATACCAGCACACACAGCCATCTCTAAGAGGAAAAGCTGCATTATTGGTATACCTTAAAATAAAACATATGCAGTACATTTCCGTAATACCTACACATAGACCTATTGATTTGCCAGAAATACTCTCATCTGTGGGCTGAAACACACCATCATTGTGGTGTCAGCCCTGCCCAGTTATTTTCAGACAGTGGTACTGATATAATGGTGTCGGAATTGCTCTATACACCATTCCCAGTAAATACAGGTCACCATGCTGACACTCCCCCAGGGGCAGCCACATGACACTCGGCATTTGCTATTCATGGTCTAGTCACACTGGGTGTCATTCAAGCCTGAAAACTGAGGACATCTTGTGGCAGAAAGAGGGTACTGCAGCTTACATTATAAAAGTAGAGTTAAGTTACACAAAGGTTGTCCAGCTTATTTATAAACAATAAATCTAAATCTGGGCATGGCATATTATCCTCAAGTGTCCACCCATGTAGGTTTTGGGGTCCCATTGGGATTGGATAGGTGGTAGGGGAGAGGCTCCAAGGGGCTTAATAAGGAAGAAATTGTTATTCCTTTTTTTTGTACCCCCAATCTTCTCAGACAGGGAGATGTCAAAGTGTTCAGTGACAAAATAACAAACTCCCTCTATGATTGGCTCACTTCTGGCTCGTTCTGTAAGCCCCCCTTTCTTCCACACGTGGCTTTTATATAAACAAGGCGGCCCAGGTCTCCAGGACAGAAGCGGTTAAGGTTCTAATGAAACGGAATCCCCTGCATGGATATAACAGAAGAAGGATTACGCAATGTCACATCTGGCCGGCTGTACCATGTTTGTGTTTGGCTTTGGAATTCTTCACAGGAGGATCCGGGATTAATTATCGCTTGTATGCCGTATGGGAATTTAAAGGGCCAGTAAACTGAGATAATATTGCAATCCTGTTATAGAGTGACAACACTCTGTCCCTGACTCACAGTCATGTTCCTGTGTTGTCACCCACACATGGTAGGCATAGCCCACTGTTGTCACCATATGGGTGCTTGGAAAGTGCCACACACCAACAAAGTCGGTACAAAGTGTTGTGACAGATCCCAATCCTGGATGTATACGTAACCCAATCCCTATCTCCCTCTATTAAACAAAAACTACAGCCCATACCCATAGAGACATGGGACCCCTGAAAATCACTAGGCAGGCTCGACCACTGAAAAGTAGTTGTTGGATTTTAATACAGCAATAGCCTGCGACTGCGTGATTCAAGGAAAAATACACCTAAGGGTCTATTTATAAAACAGTGGATCTGACATTCACCCAAACATACCCTGGTAGAGAATCAGTTACTTTCACTGAAACACATGGACCTGGAAGATTGTCAACCAGGGAATGCTTCAGGGAATGCGAGATTCACAGCTTTATAAATAGAACCCCTGGGGTTGGGGAGGAATTCAATTTCTTAGGAGGGACAAATGTACTTTATATACATTCTCCCAACACTAAACCTGACCCCATAATTGAGCCTTTACCCCTAAAAAGTCCCCCCAAATAATGTTTCTGTATTATAATTTTATATCTCTATTTTTTTATTTATAGGTATACAATTGTTAAAATAATAAATAAATGACAGAGGATTCTCAGAGCACCATGGGTTAGCTCAGAGGTCGGCCAGATATGGCCTAGCCAGTAGTTTGTTTCAGCCCAACGCCCCTTGGCCGATTTGGCCTAATGCCGGCCGGCAACCCGCGGCTCGAGAGCACAGCAGGCCTCGCTTGCTTTGAGCCTTGCTTGCTGTAATTGAAACCCCGACGTGCAACCATTTGCAGAGTCGCTGCTGTGATAATGAAGGAACACATGAAATATAACAAAGCCACCAGTCACTCCTGACCAGACTGAGAACAAAGATCAATGTTCTATCTCGGCATTCAATAAAGTTTTTTCTTTCACGTTAAGCCCGGGAGAAAAACGCTCATACAGTTAAAAAACTTTCACTGTCATGTGACTGAGATCCGGCCAGCAGTTCCTTGGAACATTCATCGCCAAATTTCCTGTACAACATATTTCAGTAATGCAGCACGGTGATGAGATAAACCCAATATCAGGGACTGAGTGTAGGGATGATTGGAGTCCCTCATAATGGGCCCAGCAGGTGTACAGACCCGTAACAGGGCCCGGAGATCTCACCAACTCCCCAGCATCATCCAATGAAATATTTGTTTTGGGTGGATGACTTTCCTGGATTGATTGGTCTGGAATTTTAGCTCTGATTTCTGCGAGGGGAATGGTCAGCAATCTGATGAATAATTCTGTTGTATTGCAGCGACTGTCACGGCACAGAAGAAGTGGCGTCCGGGGGTCACACGTAGTTCACTTCAGCATTCTTCTAACTCAAGCAAACCGCCAAAAGGAGAATTGCTATCCTGAAACCTGAGCGCCAAGCTGACATGGTGGCACTGGGGAGTGTGTTAGTATGAAGGATTGAAAAAAAAAAGGCAAAAACACCAGAATTCACCTTTGAATGTGGGGGGGAGGGGGACAACCAGTGTCAGTATCTGAATGTGACTTGGTACAGCCTTAAGAAACATTGCTGTGATTGACACACGGAGGAGCAGGGCTGGGAACCAATCAGATGTGCTGCATGGAAATGTGTTGCCAATACACATGCTGATAGGAGGAAAGGCCAGCAAAAGTAGAGAGATGACCTCATCAGTCAGCTGCTGCTCCTTCACTGTCCAGTCAGCAAGTCATGTAATATAATGACTAAACAGCTGGTAAGTGGAAATTTTATCTCTACTGCACCCCTAAATCTGGACTTGTGGGTATGATCCGTGTACACACACCTCCTTCACATTATTGCCAGTCCCAGCACTTTGTATTGCTGCCCGTGTCTTCCTGTCTTGGTGACAACCATTTCCGTTTCCTGTACGTTAGCCATAGAAATCAAAGAATGATGGGTTGTGCAAACACAATTCAGCTGAAGTTGTCTCTAGCGCCATCTAAAGAGTATCATGATGCCCAGGTGGTTAGATCTTGTGCCTTCCAGCACTCCCAGGTTTGAATCCCATAGAGGTCACCGCCTACATGGAGTTTGTATGTTCCTGCCATGTTTGCATTGGTTTCTTCCAACATGTCAATAGGTAAAAAAAACCACAACCGTAGACGTTCTTCACATCTTAGACGCTAAGCAGGGTCCGGCTTGGTGAGCATTTGGATGGAAGACCACCAGCATCTGAGGGCCACGTTCCCTGAGTCCTCTGGTAGACACTTTCCACAAATGCCATTTATTGAAGAATGAAACCCCCACACTGGCCGGAGCTCCTCTTTAAGACCTGTGGTTTGTGATTACTGTGAGATGAGGAATTTCTGGCTGCTGAGAACCGTCTAGGGAAGCCACATGAATATCTAAGCAGCATAAAAAAAAGAAGCAGCTGGAACACGGCAGGGTGAGGTCATCGACATCCTCGTGAAAATATTTAGGCCACTCGGGGTCTAAAGAAGTCCGGCCAACTCGAAATATTAGCGTGGCAGACCACACGGTGATAAAGTCTGCAGACTGCGAGGAATCTCTGAACAATGACGCTGGCTGAGAAAGAACTGGAGAGGAGCCGAATGCTAGACCGCCAAGCTGGTAGTCCTACGTATGTGCTAATGTACGTTATAAAGATGGAGGGATTCCCGGATAATGTGACCACAGAGGTGTAAATATCTCAGGCCAGGCTCAAAGTACGGAATCCCCAGCTCTAATATTGGCTGGTATATCAAATTATAGACAACTGTTCATGGGGACCTTTCGTTCAAGAAAGTTGGTCTGTGGCCATGTTTCCCCACCTTTATAACATGGGGGAACCACTTCTATAATTACTATATCCACAGCGCACAGTATATCAGTGTGGTGGTCAGTGGGAATAATTCCTCTTACAGGAAGCCAAAACGATCATTGGTGTCAGTAAAACTGACCTGAGAGGAACAAACTGCTCATTGCTCAGGGAACCCCAAGGAACCTCTGAGGTTCCATGGGATCCAGGTTGAGAAACACAGATCTATGGTACAGAGCAGGACTGTCGACCTCCAGTTCTCAGGAACAGGGCAAGATTTTCATGAAACCAGAGTCGTTTATGGACTCCTTGTAGATCATAACTTTACTAAATACCTTGGACCAACATTAAATTATATTTGGACCCTGACCTTGAGGGTTTGGGGATGGACAACCTTGGTGTAGAGCAGATAAGTGTCCAAACAAGAGGTTACCTTAATATACAGGAGGAGAGTTTTTAGAATTACAGATGGGTTTAGTTGTACAGAGGACATTGTTAGGTGGGGCTTAAGGTGGTGAATTGCTTCTCTTTTCGAGACTTCTACATTGAAAGCACAACATTTCCAGTGAGCAGCCATGAAACTAAAAGCATGACTGGGACCTTGGAGTGGGTCATTGTGGATTGTTTTGCCTATTCTGACAAAGAAGAGCGGTTAGTTGTGAGCCAGGTCTTTTTAAATTGGCAAAGACACACTTAAAAACCTTCCCAGAAACATGGAGGCTGCTAGAGCTGAATAAAGAGGGGTTGGGAGGGACGCCATGGATTTGAGATGTTCGACCAGTTCTTACAGGCGTGGTGGTCAGGTGGCAAGAAGCCTTAACAAGCACTTTAACCAATTCTAACATCCAAGGTACATTAGCAGTTCTGGAGATCCTTTTTAAGCAAGACTTTTGAGTCAAGTGTTGGGACAGCTGAGGTGCTTCTGATGGAGGAACGTCCCCAGAACCCCCTCCATCATAGGACACAGGAATGTCCTAACAGTGACATGTGGCACCAAGATGTGAAGAGCTTGTGGAATTCCCTGTCAAGTGTCACGTTCTCGGAGAAGCATTTTACTTCTGTTGAGAGTTTGCGAGGAATTTTATATTCTCCATCTGTGGCTAAGGAATCTAAACATAATTAGGTTGTTGCATTTGTGATTTAAAATTAAAGTTTATATTTAGATCAACTTAATGAAAGAGTAACCAAAAAAGAACATGGAGTAAAGTGAATGCTTGAAAATGGAACAATAACCAAGAGTAATCAACTTCCAATAGCTTTGAATAAGGGCAATAAACCTGAATGAGGTTACAGCTAGAATGGCAAAAGTTTTTGGAGACACAAGGAGCTCATGAAGAAAATGCCTCTAACTCAACCTCTGAGGAACTCTTCCAATAAAGTTGGGGAACCCACTGCTGAAACCAATTTCTTCAGGCAGAGGGGGAAGTTTTCTAAATTGGTGACCAGAGAAAAATGCCTCCTACAGTGGTGGCTAGAATACCACCTTTATACTATAAAGAACTATGGAGGTACCATCAATGAAGGACATCCAGCCACCAATCAGATATTGAAGGTGATGTGCTAGAAACTGGAAAAATCTCAAGTGTGAAGATCTGGGACTGAATTGTGATGGCTGGACGACAGGTCAAAGCATCTCTAATGTTGTGGGCTATTCCTGGTATGTCTTGGTTAGTACTTACCAAAAGAGGTCCAACTAAGGACATAGAACAGGGTCATGGGTAGCTGTGGCTTACCGACGTGTGAATGGTGCAGGAAGCTGGCCCGTCTACTGTGGCACAATTTGCTAAAAAACGTACTGGGTCATGTACGTCAGCTGCAGACCAGTCAAGAGTACCCATGCTGACCCCTGTTCACTACCAAAAGCACCTACAATGGTGACAAGGCCATGGATAATAAAAGAAGGGGGTCTGATCTGATGCTTTCTTTTGGAGAAGTGACCTCAGTCTGCTGCTGCTCCTTTACCATCCAATCACAAACTGGGGGCGGCGATGTGACCAATCTGTGCTACTAAACAGAGGTCGGGTCACCGACTTGGCTGTATTGTCAGGCACAGACGTGTAAATCTCAGGACTTAAGCACAAATAGGTAAACAGCTCCCACATATCTGTGTATTCATCAAGTTGCCTGGAAATCAGAAATTTAAAGGAGCTGAACTGGTACAATTTCTAGCTGCTTGGCTGTTCCTGGAGTGCCAGACTTGTTATCCGCTGGTATAGGTCTCATTCACTCATTTAGGAAAGTTAGATGAGAGATAGAATGACGCTTTGAACATTTAGAGCACAGTTAAAAATTATCATTTTTCTTTATCAGCAGTGCATGCTGGGAGTTCTAGTTCTATGTGTCGGCTGCAGAAGCAATGGCTTCTGTTTGTACACTCGGCTTCCCATCTGCTCACCAGACTTTCTGACATTCCCTTTCTTAGTATGTTCTTGGCTTTTCCAGGTATTGTCTTTTTATCAGCTGTGAATCAATCTAAAGCAGACTTTCACCATATGTGTATCTGACTAATGGCACCACCTAGTGCTGCTATTAGGAATTGCCATTTGTATATGGAATCAGTCAAATAAATGTCAATAGAGGGGAATGAGAATGCAGGCCTCCTACAAATGCAAGCTGCCTGGGTGCTGGACTTTTTTTGGGTTCAAACCTGAAGCCAGTAAATAGGGGTTGCCTTGATCTATAGCCTTGTTGCATGAGCACCAATAAAGGTACAGAAGACACTAAATTAAATCTCATCTCAGCTGGGCTGGGGGTTGGTATTCTGAGCTAAGCAGGCTTTGCTGCTCTGGACTGAAAGAAGGGCAACCACCATCCGGATTTCTGTCCAATCAGAAGGCTGGGGATGCATTTTTTAACCTGGCTGTTCCAATTTTGCAGTAGTGGTTGAAGAACTGGCTGAGATCACATGACTGGCTTTATGCTGACACCTAGTGGTCAGTAACTCAATGACATGACAGAAAAGTTTTAAAGTAAAAAAAAAAGTAAATGATTAAAAAAAAAGAAAGCCACACACTCGCACATAAAACTATTTTTATTGAAAGAAAAAAGAACTCCATCCCATAATTTACGGTAAAATTATCTCTTTACTTTTCTACGATGCAAAATATTTTTTTTTAAATTCAAGGCACTTAGAACCAACTTACAGACAATTCCATTTGATCCCTTGCCGCTGGGTCAGCATATAAAACAAAACAAACAAAAAAAAAAAAAATACGAGAAACCCAATAAAAATCTAACATTTGCTAATACATTTTTTTAAATTATTGTTTTTATTGCAATCCATTTGAAGTGGCACTGCTGCTTGAAAACACAAAGTTTGTTATTAAAGCTTTTGTTGAAAAGGGAAAAAAAAAAAGTTGCAAACACACTTGTTACAGTACATCACACACACCCATGGTCGTCGGCCTTAATGATCAAAGTGTCTGCAGGGTGCCAGGAGCAGCCAATCAGATTCTCTCATCCTCCTGTGTGGGCCACACGTGTGATCATATCTTTGAACAATCAAGCCTTGTGACTGAAATCAACTATAATTTAAAAATTTCCAACTTATCCTATAAGTTCATACATTGGTTTTGATACTGCTGGGTCTCACATGAACCCATGCACAATTTTTTTGAAAAAGCTGGGGAGGGGCAAAGTAGCACCGCCCATTACAGGCTGTCCAGAGGAGTGGGCGGATACAAGACCGGTCACCCTGCACAAAGAGACAGAGCAGCAGTGACCGGTCTGCACAGGTTTGATGCCAATTATTTTCAGGTCTGCACTACAGATCTGGAAGAAATATGTAGGGGACATAAGATTCAGTTCATTGCCTTGCATGCTTTAAAAGTTCAAATGAAAAATAAAATGAAGCCATGCCCTGCATGCTTAAACCACCAAAACAACTAAAATGCTATCCAATTTCTTTTTTTTTTTTTTATTTAAAAATAAAAAACTTGATTAACATTCAAAAGTAATGCCCACCCTGGCAGTCTAATATTTCATAGATCGGGATGTCGGTGCCATACAGAAGAGAGAATAACCGGTGGGTTCTTATGGCAACGGGATTTCCGCCCCAACATTTTGACCATTAAGGACCAATTGTGCTCTACAGTTCAGAGATATGTGCAAATACTGCGAAGGTTCACCTCCGATACGGGTGACTCTGCGGACTGCGCGGTCAGGAGGGGACGGCGGGGGGGAGATTTCCATAGACATCGTGGTAAATACAGCTTCTGTCAAACGTGCAAATGGGCGCATTTGCATATTACAAGTTACAAAATGCAGGACGAGACAAAGTTATGCAGTTCATCAGAAATACATCCCGAAATTAAATCAATCGAAAGGTTGATGATTATAGAACACGACAATGGAGAAATAAAAATTGGGACAGACTGAAGTGAACCTGTCACACGGTGGTGGAAGAGCGCCATGGCTTAGGTGAGGCCGATATGTCGCCGGTTCTTGGTGAACAATGAGACTGAAATACATTGGTGGGCTGTCTTGGGTAGAACATTCTATTGGCTGCCATTATTGCCAGTAGAGGGGGGTAATTTGGGAGTCTGAGACAAGAACACCATTGGCTGTTAGAAACATGGCCGCCTTATTGTCAGGAGAACCAGCTACCATCACATGACCTCACTTTTTTATTCTGTGAGCGAACCAATAAGTCCTCCAATAAGGTTTAATGAGTTTGGAGAGTTTCACGCTATGAGGCAGAATAATCAGGTTATTGTACACAACAAACCATAAACCCCACAATCTGTAGGTAGACATTTTAGGGAATTAAGTAATTTTGTATATCATTGGAACAGTTTCATAAATCACCAACTGGATTCCTTCAAATCTTGAAACTCACAACTGAGGTCTTTGCATTAGGGTTCCCAGATCCGCCCATTCACTACTTCCATTTATGACGGTGTAGTCATTGTATAATTTGTTATATTATGGGAAGTAGACAAAGTGAGGGGGAGAAGCTGGGAAACTGAAGGAATATCACCCCGAGGGTGGCAGGAAACCAGTAGGCAAATCAGACCACCACCGTCCCACAAACACCGGACCTGTCATAAGAAGCTGCTTGCTTTTTTATGATATTAGTTACCAGGCTGCTAGGCTGGATTCAAAAGCTGCTTAACACAGGCGTGTAGTAATGACAATTTGCTTTCTTCATCAAGCTTGAACATGGTCACCTTCTATGCTGCCATACCTTTATTTATATATAAATATATATATATTTATATTTATGCTTACAAAAACCCCAAATAGTATCGTTCTTTTATTCTCTGCCCCCCCATTGACCACAATGCTGTAAGCCTGGTAGACAAATGGGTTGGTGTCTTAGCTCCACCCATTCTTCAGTTTTGTAGCCAATCATACACCAGAGTTGGTGTGTTGGCTCCACCCCATTTAAAGTCGTGTGGCCAATAATACACCAGGTTTGGGGTCTTATGCCCACCCAGTCTACAATCTTGTGGCCAATCATACACCAGGATTGGGGTCTTGGCTCCACCCTGTCTACGGTTTTGTGGCCAATCGTAAACAGAGGTGTAGAGATGACACCAAGACTGGCGTCAACCTTGGACGTTGATGGCTGCCATGGGAAGCGGTAATACTTGACGTAGAAAGCAAACATCAACCTACTAAAAGGTAGAGGTAAAGCCATTCTGACCCCTCACAACCTATTAAAATGATGACGCTTGGATTAGTCTTCGGCTTAGTTGAGGTCATGTGACTCAATTCTATGCGGATTAGCATAACAGCCAGAAAGAACAACCAAAAGGAAGGCACAATGGCTGCCTACCTGAGGTGGTGATATCGGATGCCCCCGGTGAAATATTCACCACCGTAGTGCTTATGTGACACACACTTCCAACACAAACAATGACAGATACATAAAAAATGCCAACAGATGAACAATAACCTCCAATCAGAAAACAGATTCGGGCAAGAGAAGAGGAATCAATGCAATGAATAAATAATGACACATCTGATAGAACAATGCTAGTGTTTTCCATGGCTAAAAGTCTTAACGGACAGAATGAATCGGGATAACGCATGGCAGTTAATAAAACGGTGAATCCTGAGATGACGCTATGACCCATGAGATGAAAAATGTCAAAACGTAAAAATCAAAACTATTCACTGGATTCTTCTTTTTCATTTTGTCCCTTCCCCCTATATCAAAAAATAGCCATTTCTCCGGCTCTCCTTTAAGGTCAGATACAGAATTTTAAGCTCTGCAAAAGAGAGCTGAAGACTATCATTTTATATATATATTTCATATATATCGCAATACAAAATTTTTACATTTTTCGGCCAGAACAGAGGTAGTGTGGAAAAAAATAAAAATAAACGCAGGCTGAAAGCTGGATAGCAGCATCGCACTGATAACGTAAGGGGACTGTGCGGAGAGGAGCTGAGGGGTTAAACATTCTGAAAACGCAGATTATTGCTGTATGATGTTTTCTGGTTCTGTTGTGCAGACATAAAATGTACAATCAGGAAAGAGATGCCCAATTTACTTATCAGTGGCCCTTTCTGCACAGCTCTCCGTAGCTTAAACAGAACCCACCACCCTGTGATACTCTCCTTTTAGCGTCCCCCTTCCTCCAACCCTAGCACTGGATCCGCAGGAAGTAGTCAGGATATGGGGAACATGTGACCACTTCCTCTATTTCCCAGGATGCAGTGCTTGGGTCTGTGCAGCCAATTGCCAAGGCTGCATGCTATCTGAAAGGGAGGGGATATAACGGGGTGGTAAACCCTGTGTAAGCTCCAATGCTGAGCTTTCACTACATTTTTACTCCAAGCTACAACAAAGCAAGGAGCAGCAGAAAAGCACCAAAAAGTAGGTGGTCACTTGTTCCCTTTGAAGAACCAATCACTTTGTGCCAAGGATATCGCCCGGGCAGTTATGCGGGGAAAACAACTATGGAGAGAAGTGTTATGGGAAGTAGGAGCTGCCAGGAGACTAAATTACATGCAGATTGATCATTCTGAGTTTGTCTGTCATTTGGAACAGTTTGCAAAGAAAGAAAAGCTTTTTTTTGAAAAAAAATTATATTTTTGCTAGGGAGGGCAGCAGCACAGACAATTCATGTCTGATAACCCTAAAAACTTCCAAGCTGCCTATCACAACCCTTTTAGTAATCATATAAACTGGGTGAGGGTTACATTGTGGAGAAAAAAAGGATTAGACCTGGCTCCCTATACTATGGTCAGTAGGAATAACAAGTTTTAATTTGTGGATAGAATTGGAATTAAAACGGGGTCTCGGTTATATAAAGAAAGCTATTCACCAGCAGATTGGGGCAATAAACCTAAAGCCCGGGTTGGGTAACTGTACTTTTAACTGAGGTGGCCATTGAAAACAAGGTGCTGAAAGATTTAATTAAAGTGTGTCAGGACAGTTTTACAATATGTGGTATTTGTCCATTTTAGATACAAAGGAGGTGACCAAAGATAACAGGCTGTGATATTTCCTATCTGAACATGCATAGTATGGAGTGCTCCGGTCACAATATGGCTACCTCCAGTTATAGAGGTAAGTGGGCTTAGGACAAATCAACTGGTTTTTTTTCTGCCCTCTCTTCTCAGAAGGATATACTCCTCTGTTTCTGCCCTGATACAGCTTTGTTCAGCTGGTAGGAGTGCTATGTTAGCACAGGGCTTGGATCTCTAGATGTCCTATGTGACAGTGCTGGGCCAATCACCAACAAATGACAGGACAGCGAGGCACATGCTGCTCTATACCTGGAAGTACTGGGTAATTTCTTGGCTTCTGATGGCTAAATGTAGTGTAGGACCAACAGGGATGAAGCATTAAAGTGAACCCATATGGGCAAGGTTTGCTTTTCACTCTGCAGGAGACAATCTCTATAGGAGGAATGGGGATGAGTGGGCTTTTAAAGACTGAGACTCTAGAGAAGAGGTCACATTTGAAATATTGACTTCTGAAATGTCCCTAAAATATTTTATTTGCCTTACCTAGCTATAACTAGAGCTTTCATAGAAATGTTGGATAGACCATTGGCCGAGGGTTTTCCTGGACATTTTTGCCTTTTTTAGCTTCTTCCTTCCACCCTCTCGCTACAACTCAGCCTTTCCACACCTCCTAAATTCAGCTATGTGTTTCATGGGGAAATGGTGGCTCTCCATGATGCAAAAGGATAGAATGATGCAAAGGAAAGGGAGGTAGTTCCATATGCTAAACCCTCAGCCAAATGCCAGGCCAGCCATGTCTAAGGAGCTCAGAATATGGCTATTAGGGGTGGTAGTGTTAGAAATGAGTAATTATCATTTCTCATGTCAAACTGATATTTCCAAGGTGACCGATTCTCTTTAGGCCAATCTTGTTTAGGTATCATGGCAAAGGAAAAATAAGAGCGAGTTAAATGTGAATGGTACTGCTGTGCTCTTAAATAGGAGAAGAAAATGCCAGGGGGCAATAAATGGGGAGAAAAATGAGACAAGAAATCTAAACTTCTCCCCCCTATTCTCCATGGACCAGTTGTGGTCATACAAGCTCGGACAATTCTGGTGTTCTGTAACAGAATATTAACAGCAGTGCTATTCACATCTAACCAGCTTTCTCCGTAACACCATAATATATACATGAGGTTCTCCAGAAAACAAAAACTCTCTGCACCGGTCACAAATGGGCCTGTTCTGTGCATTATATGACTCCTGTAATACAGCAAATCTCCTTGGTAGATAGCGCCATTCCCTCACAATGTCAGTTTTGCTCCACAGGCAAGGAATATGGAGCAGCTTTTATCTGAGGCACTACTATTCCCCAGATCTTTTTTACTTTCTGTGTATAGCAAAGGCTGTGTGAAGTCTGAACCCCTATTGGAAAGCTCATATCCCAGACTGACTGGGTATGAGGACGCCATAGGAATTCACCAGGCTTTAGGAGTAATCTTTAGGAGCCCTCAGATCTCCCAGCTTGTTAATAGAAATAAATGAGCTGAGTGCTATAAATCACAGAACAGTCTCAGGATTGAGAAGAGTTCCTTTGATGGAGAACCTTAGAACCAAAGAAAGGGGACACAAAAATGAGCCTCACCCAGATCAAATCCTCTTACAGGGAAAGCTACAATTTGGGAAGGGTTTTGTGTAGCGCACATCACAGCCTTAGGGTTGGTCAGACTGCTCAATGGATTTATTGTGTATGTATGCCTTGTCAGTAGAAAGTAGCCAGATTCAGAATTGCCATGTTTGGAATTACGCTCTCGGAAAAGAAAGGATAAACGTCTATAAAACCAGGTTAAGCATGACAGCTGTGATTTTAAATAATAAAAAAAAAACAAGATGTCAGTATACTTATACTTTTACCTAAAGTGCTAAAAGAGACAATCAAAAATTAGGTTGTCACATAAAAATACCAAATTGCATCATTTTAAGTCCTGAAATTTCTTTTTTCGCTCCCGGAAAACCAATCGGTGCTTGTCACGGAACGCTCTCCATAGATTGAACGGCTGGTTTTAACGTACTCTGCGACGGAGAACAAAGCACCGGGGCAACACATGAAGGAGAAGTCTGATCAATACTATTGCATCCTCCCCTTTGCTGCCCTCTGCTGGAACACTTTGTGGAATACAAATAAAACATACACAGGTTTGTTAGCGTGTCAGAACCTGTGTATTAAAGCCTCTCTCTCCCTCTCTTTCCGCCTTAGTTCCTCTTTGTAACAGCACGAGCAGTAGTTACCCGTTTCAGGATGTCCATAAAAAGTGCAGTGTGTTTGCTTACACTTGGTCTGCTGGACATTATAGTGTGTCCGGGTTTTGCTGCTGTCAGAGGTCAGGGCTCTGGACAGGGAGGCAGGGTCCGTGTATTCTCTATAGCCGTTGCTGTGCGTTATGCAGACCGTCTGGTCAATGTCTGTGGGGTAGACTGGAGGAAGCTCCGTCTCTGAGGGAGAAAGGTTGCTCACTTGTAGCGAGCTGGCCTGGTAGGTGTTAGCCCGTCCCTGTACAGGCTGCCGGGGGAGAGTAACATAGGAGGGCATGCTGTTACAAGGCCCACCCGCGACTTGCCTTCTATTGTCCTGGTAGCTATGAGCACCATCCGTGTTTACAATGGAAGGTCTCGGGATAGTAAATCCTCCAGAGTAACTGGAAGGTAATGCTCCTTTCACACCCACACCGTAGTCCATGCCTGACATTCCATAGTTACCAGTCGCTTGGGCATAGGTGGGCAACGGACGATCGTCTGCTTGCATATCCTGCTCCAACCGCTTAGCTGTGCCGCCGTTCATCAAAGTCTTTTTCTCTGCTTCTCTTTGCTTTTGCTCTGCTACAAACCTTTCCTGGGCATCAGCCAGATACCTCTGGATCATCTGCTTTTGGTATGGCTGGCGCTCACTGGTTTTTAACAGGCAAGCAAAGATAAACTTGCGCTCGCCTTGCATGGCCGCCCGCAGGATGCTGAGGCTCAGCTTGACATCATTGCTGTACTTGTAAGGGTCACACTGGCTTTTGTCAGTTGCAGATTTGACAGAAGACTTCTCAGATGACGTAGACAAGTCTCCCTGGGATGAGTCTTCCTTGCTCCCTTTCCGACCCTTGAGGGAGCCTTTCTTTTTTTTTTCAAGCGTGTCACCTTGTCCATTGGTCATGCCAGACTTGCCACCCTTGCTATGCATAAGCCCACCCATGTTCTTCTTCAGTTTACTCCCTAAGCTTTTGCCAAAGCTGCCCAGTTTATTGGCCACTGAATCGGCTCTCTTCTTGTCTTTCTCTTTATCCTTCTCCTTCTTGGACTTGTCTTTCTCCTTGTCCTTTTCTTTCCCGGTCTTGCCGCCTCCATTGCTTGCAGAGCTGCTGCACACAGACTCTTTGTCTGACTCTCCGGATTCTGCGGCAGACCTTGCATCGTCTCCAGCAGATGCTGTTGGCGACTCTGGCTGGGCGAGAGGAGCCTGTTATAAGGAAACAAAAGAATCAGCGCATTGTATAAAATAGGTCCGAAGTTAGTGTGCGATTAACTAAAGCCGACTGACTGGCTCCTGAAATTAACGCTTACAGCTCATTCACTTCTGAATAGTTTCATGCTGTACAACACATTCTGTATTTTGCACAACCAAAGAAGCAGTGAAAAAAACTTTGTACTAAGATGTAACATTACAGATTTAATGGAATTATGAAAGGGAATGTGGGGAAGTCCAAAAGTAATAAATAAACATTCAAAGTCAAAGCTTTTTACCAGGGAACTATCCATCTGGCAAGGCCTTGCTTCTCTTTGCACAATGCTAATAAACAGCAAACTCAATCACTCCCAGGGTGACAGTTCCACGCTGGAATTAATTGGCTATAAAACGTAAGGCATGTTGATAGATTCCCTTTGGCACTATGCTGCTTTAATATTTAGGAAATGATAGCCGTCATTCAGAGAAAAACAAAATACACCTTAAAAAAAAACACCTTAAGTTTAAAGAATAATTCTGAGATCTGCTTGTTTGTAGGGAGGATGTAAAGCGCCAGATTCCTGACCTCCTACTTGTCCCCTGGCAGCTGGTGACCTCTGGGTTATGGGTGAGCTCCTGGCATCCTCCACTTACAATGTAGAACTATTGCTCCTTGCATTGTAATCCTAGCAGTGGGGGGGGTTACTCCACTGCAGGGCAATTTAGCTTTAATCTTTTGCTTTTGATCTAATTTATTAGTAGCATTATTGTGGGAACCTGTAGGCACACTTTAGCCTCAGATGGGTCCCAGGCACTATATGCTTCTACACTTTTGCTACAGCCTGTCCTGTAAGTGCTGGAAAAGCTGCATCCCACACACAAATCTTTGTGTGTATGTAGGATAACACGCGAGTCAGTATCTACTCGGCATTTAATGGTCACCTATAATTGGGACAATGGCCTGTCAGGATAGTGAGCGAAATTATTAAAACCATCAGGAGTTTTTGCACTCTATTGGGGAGATTTATTTTCACTTTCTGGCCAAGAATGTACATACAATACGTGCAGTTATGTATACCTATGTTAGTTCTGTATATTATACAAGTATAATAATCTACAAAAGACAGAAAAAAAATTACCCACAAAGCAACCCAAACAGAAGCTTACTGCCTGGTGAAGTCTGAGGACCCCCCAACTTATTGTAAGTGAAATGAATGGGCAGGCCCAAAGGTTTTACAGTCCTACTCTACTTCACTTAATCCTTTTTTTTTTTTTAGTGTCTGACCACCAAACCCACCTGCGTCTCACATGGAAGAGAAAGCCAGGTGACCGTCATGTAATTATGCAATAGATTTAACTTGGCTTCCAGAGATAATGTGACGCTAAAAAAGAAAATAAAAGGGTTAGGTTATTACTTTTGTATTTTCAAGCTGCATTTCAGTAAACATGTAATAGAGTTTGCCTGGCGCGGATCAGATTGGATGGCTGCCTAGTGCAGCCAACAGATTTACTTGCAGATTGCCTGTAAAGAAGTCTCGTGATGAATATGATTGGTAGTCCCGGTATCATTAAGAACCATGATGATTACTTCCCAATTGCAGAGCAAGGTGTCCACGAATTTAAATCCAGGAAGGGTTTTACAAAACTCCAGGTATGGATGTAGTAGTATGGACAAGAACTAGTTAGGTTTAAAATGCAGAAAAATAGGGAAATCCACCCAGCACAGGCACAGTCACCCATGTACATGACGTGATAGGGGAAATCTACTTTTTTGGAAAAATAGTAAAACCCTTAAAGGTTATACCTTTCCTCGTTTTACTAAAAATTAGTAAACACTCAGAAAAAGAACAGCTGTCATTGGAAGCCACATGAACAGAAACAGAACCAAGATCCTATTACACCCAGTGAACAGGAGCTCAAAGACTGGGCAAGAGATGCTTCATAAAATATTGACAGGCCAGGAAGCTCTAAGGTGACATATCAGAAAACAATAAGAGGACACAGCTTCCTGTGACATGGCTGCCCAACATCACCAACACAAAGTTTGCCATATTTACAGAGTAAAGGGTAATGATAATATATAAAGAATTTGCATGTTAGAATATAGGATACATAAAAAGATGTTTGCTCGGTTCCCTAACTGTCTGCATTTATTCATCCAAATGCATAACCTACAGTAAAGTAAAATGCACCTGTGTTGTCACTTTTTTTGGTGTATTCCTTGTTGACTGCTTTAATGCAAGCAAAGCATGTTAATGCACAAGAAAAGTGTTAATGTGTCTCAGTGTGATCGCAATGTAACCGTACCTTGCCAGTCGGACATTATCGGAGTCGTACTTGCCCCATTCCCAGTCCTTGCCAGGATCCACAGCAAAGTGCACAGGAAGTAACTTGTGCTCGGAGTCAGTCAGGGGGATGAAAGGCGCTATAAAGAGAAACCACAACATGTAAAGAATGAAAAGTTGCCTTTGTTTAACTTTGAAAGATGGAAGAGGTCTTCTAGTCAGACATTATGCAATTATCATGAAGAGGTATAAAGAAGCATCTACATAAACTATACATAGGGCCACTTCCAGCTTAGCCAGGAAATGAAATTGAAGCATACAGCAAAACAGTGAAATCAATGGCGAGAAGACCTCGTTTTTTTGCTCCTCTCTGCAGTACTCTTCTCTACCACTAGATGCTCTCAGTTTTCTGGGTAATTGGCAGCCAGGGTCATTCAACCCACTTCTTGCGAGTCATAATTTAATGTGGGCTCATAGTAATCAAGGGCTGGGTGGTGTTCAAGAGTAATTGCAGAGGAAGCATTGCAGAAGAATTAACTGGAGCAGCCTTAAGACTAAGTAAAAAAAAATAAAAAATGGAAGCATGGACCAAAGGAACCTGATGCTTGAATCCTATAATTGTGTATTTGGCTTGAGGAGCCAGATGTTGGGTGATTAATCGTCAGATCAAACTGTTAGTGAATTGTGGCAAAAAAGCAAATATATATATATATATATATGTATATAAAAAAACATTCCATTAGAGATGTTTCCAGTCCACTGCAGGGCCAAGCGATGAGCAAGTACCTGGATTCAGGAATGCTTTCCTTTGGGAATAAAGGAGTAGCAGTAATTAAGAGACAAATATCCAACACTTTTTATAGAAGCGATGGATAACAGAAATGAGTAGTGAAATCTGCCAAGAATGTAACAATTAATTTTTTTTTAAGTAAAATGCATTAAAGCAAACATGAAAAACAAAGAAACAGCTTCGCTTTAATAACTACCTTCTGAACCGCACATACTTACCTTTTCCTTTACTGCCCAACAACCCTATTCCACTTCCAGGAGGAAAGACAATACCTGGTATGAACGAGCATGTCACTCTCTTCCCTTTCCCCCCCAAGTAACATCACGGTTGTATCATGATTGTCCCAGCACTGTCACATGGGAACCGAAAGATCTTCTGACCGGGGGAGCAAGGTAAGAAACGGTGGTGTAAGCTTCATCTAGTGAAAGCTTCTGAGCACAGTGGAGTAAATAACGGGTATGTGCTTCTAGGAATGAACATGAAAAGGACCTGTTGCTTCCCCTGAATGGGCAATGTGTGTTTTAAATTTCATTAATTTATTCAGTTTCCAGTTTTAGAAAGCAACTGAAATGTCACAGGAATTCTTACCTTTGTGTTACACCTCTGACTATAGGAAGATATTAAAATATTGAAGCCCAGCCCAGGATAACTCATCATGGTACCAGTTTCTCTGAGTATTTTTTTTTTTGTTTAGCAAAACAATACAGAGAACATGATCATAAATAATGAAGGGTGGGTCCTGTGTTACTCAATGAATGCCAAGAAAATTATTTTATGTTGAGTAACAACATTGAGGAACACAGGAACGGGGACATCCAAAAGCGGTCCAAAGGGGTCGGCAACACAGCAAAACAAAATGCCAAGAGGCCCACAGCAAGAACAGCCGTCAGTATAATGTAAAATATGTTCTGTGAGCTTCAAGAATGAGAAAAAAAATTAAACCACAGTTCCTCAAAAATAACTCTATACATTACAGGCATTCTTATTCCCCAAACAATAATGCTGTGGTTCAGACTTTCTGAATAAAGACTTTACCTTGTTCCTTGCTTTGCTCGTTCTGTTCCATGGACACCAGAGCAGAGAAGTGAGCTTGGTCATATGCCAACACAAGCGGGGAGCTGTGGCACTTGGTAGGCGGGACCTCCAGGGGAAGGTAGATGCCCCCAAAGGGTATAGGGGCAAAGGCTGCATGTACAAAAAGATCAATGTTATGTTGACAAACTACTAGGAAGATAACAGCACCAAACCTGTTACATATCAGAACCTCAGGGGAATGTTACAGGAGATCAAATGAAACTGCACAAAATACTCACAAGATAAGTGAAGTACCTGGACTTGGCCATGTGTCATGCTGTAATTACCAGCAAAGCTCGCCGGAAGAACTGCTGTCACTTAGGGCTTAAGATCTGCCCGGCGGGCTTTGCTGCCTGAGATGTGGGAAGCCAGGGGAATCAAGCCCCATAGTACGCAATGCACAGATTTACTTGTGTGAAAACACTATGGTGGCAATACTGAAAAGGCTAGATGAGCCTGTAGATCACTGCCAATAAGAACCAGGAAGCCAGCTTTAAAGTGGAACTCAATGGGCTGCCATATGGGACAAAACCTGGGAACCTCAACAAGCAGAGAAAGCAGGCAAAACCCAATAAACCTAAACAACATGTGCAAGCAGGCAACCCAAGGAACCTCAGCGGGCCTGAAGATAAAGCAAAACTTAAAAACAGTGCAACCAGCAGGCAGTGAACACAGATATAGAGCAGGTAGACAAAGGGCAGAGAGAGGTCCATCAGTCATCACTTCCTATTTTTAGGATATGGAAAGAATTTCACTATCAGATACACCAGGACAAACTCATTCAAGACACAAACGTCTTGAGGGTGACTGTGATGTGTGTTGTCTGGTCACCACTGACTTTAATTATAAATAATGAAGGGAAAAAAGTCAATTTAAAACGTGCATAAAATAAAAGCCAATAATCCTGAGAAAAGCAAAGAGCCTGATAAAGCAATTATTATTAAATTATTTGCTGGTTTACGGTTTCACCACTTGGCCACCGCTGCACATGTACCATATCTATACTGTCCTGAAGCCTCCTGGAATGTGTGATGTGTAAATCCCTGGAGAGTTTAAAACAGTTTAAAATTTCCCACAAAGTGGCATGCAGGGGGCCAGCTGTGGATGGTGATGGTGGAGCAAAAGAAATTTTTGGGTGCTAATAAAGACAGTGCTGGCACCATGGACTATAAACCATGTTTCAATAAATATCACACATGGACAGGTTTTTGGAGCAGCAGATTTTAGTTTCGTAATAATCGTAGAGGAAATCCTAAAACTAAGGATATATTTTTTGCTCTGTGTACAACTCCACTGCTATTTTTATAAAATACGGTCTTCACTTTTTTCATTTTTGGGGTCTCCACCAGCCTCAGCTATTTTCTGTTTATATGAACCTTCTCCAGTGTGGGCTGCACATCATTGCTATGGGTCAGCCTCCCGATCATGACAACAGTGGACCACACTGGTTCATTGTGCATTAGGATAGCTACTTGTAGTCTCCCATTCTAGAACCATGGATCTGCTTACCTTCCCCACCGGAATCCCTCAGCATCGTGTCTGCCACAACCACAATGGGTCTCTTAAGAACGTGGGCAAGTACAAAGACATGGAACTCCTCCAGACTCTCATACACCGGCTCCTCCGAGCTTTCAATCCTGCCATACACATATAAAGAATGTATTATCTTTACAGCATTGTGTACAGCTGTATACTGTGTATAGCCAGCTCAAAAATACAAAAGAAACAAAACTTTGATTATTACAAATTACTAACCCTCCAGCACTGCCACCGTTGGTGCCATAATGCATCCTTGGCTCACTGGAGGCAAGCTTTATTAAGTCATTCCATTCTTTCTGCCACTCCTCTTCCGTGTAGACTAGGCCAGACTGCAACAAGAAACGACAGATTTAGTTAAAGAGGGAATTCAATTTAGTTAAAGAAAATATACCAGCATGTTGTGAATGGACAAGGTGACTGTAATATTACTGTCTTCAGTATGTTCCTGATTCGGGTTTTGTAACACGTGGACCATAATGTGCATTTACAAAATATTTAGGCTTTATGTAGCATGCTGGAAATACAACTCATTGCTGCATACAGCTTCCAAATGTCATTTGGCCGAAGTCGATTGTTTACCTTTGACACACTTGTCACCTATCAGGCAATGAAAATAGTAGCTCTTTGCTGGTCAATGGTAGTCAGATTTTAGAATCTTCTGCCAAAGGCAGCAATGATGGTCAACAGTACAATGAAATTTCAATTTCCTCTCTGAACGGCCAGAATACATTGCGGCGAAGATTCATGCAAAGTGCAAATGAAATGTAAATAATCAGTTCAGAGCTGCAAAGCTATTTTCACATTTTTGCTATGGGCCTATTAATATTTAACACGACAGCCAAGGCTTTCTTTTGGTGGCATTTTCTTCCATTAATAATAAAAGTATAAGAAAGTAAAAAACGTAGTAGAAGTATATGGGTCTAAGTCGAAGTGCAATATTTCTATTATTATTAATAATAATAAACGGTATTTATATAGTGCCAACATGTTACACAACGCTGAAAGAAATAGGCTTTAGTTTGACATCAGTTTGAGAAACGTCATTCAGAATTTATGTGAGTCAGATTTGCAGTTGACCTCTTTGACCTGCATCTGACTTCCTTCAAGTAGATTTTAGAATTGCACAGGAATACAAAACCTATTTAAAATGAACAAATGCTGATCAAAACAAGCTCCTAAAATAATGTGTAGATTTATGATGAAATAGTCTGTTTGGTCCTTGCCACATCCCTGCACAGGCCTACTAGGTAGGGGAAATTGCCCCTCAGTTCTAAGTACATTTTATACAGATTACAGAAAGGTCAGATTCATTTAGGGTTTGAATAGCTGTCCCATGTCACTACTTGTGAGGTTCTACTTTCCTCCTGTTCAGAAGACATGACAGGAGATGAGAGTTCTCCTTTGCAAGCACAGTAAATACCGTCCATGTTGGGGGTGTTATCTTTACCTTGTGTTCCAAATTTTAAATTTCCCCTCCTCATCTTGGAAACTTCACTGCAAAAACCTGACCTGAGGTTTGTACACAACTCAATCCAAAATGGAGAAATATGTCAATGGAGTAGTTGAACAGAAATATTTTTGTGTATATAAGGGTTAGGTCTTTTGCCCCAGACTATTAAAACACAGAACCCCTTCTATCACAAAGACACGGCAGAAGTGTAGCAGCAAAATCATGGTTATGGCTGAACTTGATTCCACTAAATTTGGGTAAAATCAGCTGCGGAATCAATCTATTCCATCCAAACATGTGTATGTAACCCATTACCAAAAAAAGCTCATCAGTACCTCCTTATTCTGCATAGTTTGCTGAAACCGCCATCTCCTCTTCAACGCCTCTTTCTCCACCCCCTTGTCCATCAAAGTGTAGAGAGATTTACGGAGCATGAGGTCTCTGTCATGAAAGCCCCACATTCCTAAAACAAGAAGGCGATTGTAGTCAGGGCTTTGTGAAGTCTTAGAATTCTGATTAAATGCTATAAAACAACACACAGACTCACCAAGAGAGGCCGCATGCAGCAAGCAGTTCCCATCACCTGTGGTAGCCAAGGGGAGAAGCCTTTGGTATGACGGGTCCACGTGTGTCCACCAGTTGAGACGACCTGTGAAAATAAGATATAGAGAGAATCCAAACACAAATACATGAAAGCAAAGGAAAAACTAGTATTAAGTATTGCAAACAAGATCCCTGAAGCTAAACTTATGACTTGACTTATGCATGGTGTGGAGGCAGCCATCCTAAGAGAGGGTCATACATTTTCTTCCTTGGTCCAGAGCTTCTCCCTTAATGACCACTAACAACTACTATTAGGTACAGATTTATCAGGAACAGTGAGCGGCACACCAGTGACATCCCAAATCTCACCACCAATATAATGAACTGGTAAAATTAGTAGTCACATGACGCAGCACCTTAGAATACAATGGAAAATATTAGGCTGGACTGTGGGGTTACCAATGCTACAAGGTTGCCCCAAGAAGGGTCCTGAAACTACATTTTGGATTCTAGTATTGAGATCTCTCTGTTCAGCTCCCACATTAGCACCCCTGATGTAACTATTATGAAGGGATCGCCATCCCGGCTTACATTTAATGTATTTTATATAATAGAGAATGTAACGGAAGGAACTGGAACACACAAATCTCACTGTTTGGAACATCTAACCCATAAGAAACCTGAGGCTTACTTTCCACCAGGACCCACCTGCAGCTACACATTACTAATTCAAGAGACAGATACTTTTATAAATGCTGATAAAGACTACAATCAGACTATTCTGCATTGCACAGTTTTGCAGTTAAGTTGTCTTAATATTTGATGAACCATTACTCCACGATACTAGCGGGTATTTCATTTGGGATTCATGTTGGGCCAAAAGTAAAATATATTATGCTGGGCATGGAGCACATCTACTGCTTTGCACTAATTGAGCAAGTATTTTTATTTGGAGTATTCTAAAAGGATTAAAACAAGTTTTTTTTGATGATTTTACTCCACTTCCTGTACTACAGACTCCGCAGGAAGAGGAAATCTTCCATGATTTACTCTATCTTCTTCTCTGGGGAAAACTTTGAAATGTAGCATTTTCAATAATTTTTCTGTCACCCTAATAACAGACATGACAAAAAAAGGGAGAATATACCTAATGGGTCAGAAATTTGCAAAAGTCTAAAAGACAACCTGCACCCTTCACCATTTTACCATATAATTTGCTATCAGTAGGTTCATCTCCAAAATGATTCATATTTTTGGAAACACGCTTGGCAAACAATTTTTCGCCATTTGGCATGAGGCCAGATTGCAATTTGAGATGCCTTAAATGCCATCTGACTGGGTAGTCCGTGGCAGTGTGGGGTAATTATGTCAGTATCTAAGGTCCGATAGTGTATTGGCTGCTTGAATTGGGTGAGGAGTGTGCTTCCCTTTTAAAGATATTCCTGAAACTAAAGATAATTGTCACAACAAATCAGCAGAAAATTTGTACAATGGGTCTATAAATATTGATCAGAGAGACATCCAACCCATAACCCAAAATGTTTACTGGCATTTCTGCAAAATGTTTATCCAGCTCAGCTGAAGCAGAAGGTTAGCAATATTAAATGTCACAGTACTTCCGACACAGCAGCCGATTTGCATTCCTGTGTGCGCTACGGTGTCCAGAACCGTTTACTGCAAAAACGTCAGAGCAGGGAATGCAACCGCAGGCCAGAAGGAGCTTAAACTTCAGATTTTGGGGGAAAGAAGTCTACTTCATCCACTGGACTCTTGGAGATAAAAAGACCACCACAAGGAACCATCGGGGTTATTTTCCCCTCTTGTATCTGCACTCAAATGGATGCGGTCCAAAAGAGTTAACAGTTTCTACAGAAGGGATGTCCCCTGTCCATTTCTGTAACATTGCCGTGCCTGCTCCCAAATTTTTGAAAGTGAAATTTAAGTTCCTCTTTACCAGCTTAAAGTACAAATTATTTTCCTAAATTGTCACCAATCCCTTAATCCTATACTCACCTCTCCTTGTATTTCCAGGGGCTCTGTGGGCAGTAACTGCTTCAAATGTTTCTTCGGATCATCTCCTCCAAGGCTGTAGAGGAATCTACATTCATTTCTATTGCAAACCACATATGTGTTTAGATTGTGGGGAGTATTTTATTTATTCTTTAAAGAGTACTGGCAAGGATAAGGCACCCAATTACATTGGGAAGGAACATATTTTAGGAATGTGATCTATAAAAGTCTTCCATGGTAAGACATCCAAATGAATTCTTCTTGGGGGTCACCATCTTGGATTTGGTGTTACGGGGTCCAGAAGCCTCAACAAAAAGATTGCATAAAAATGTGAGGAACTAAAGCTTTTTTTAACACAATCACTTCATTTCAGGGGCTCAAAAAAATTGGACAATTGACTCGAAGGCTATTTCATGGGCTGGGCCTTCATTATATCATTATCAATTAAGCAGATAAAAGGCCTGAAGTTGATTTGAGGGGGGCGCGCTGGTATGTGGAAGATTTTGCTGTGAACAGACAACATGCGGTTAAAGGAGCTCTCCATGCAGGTGAAACAAGCCATCCTGAAGCTGCAAAAAGAGAAAAAACCCATCCGAGAAATTGCTACAATATTATGAGTGGCAAAATCTACAGTTTGGTACATCATGAGAAAGAAACAAAGCACTGGTAAACTCCAACGCCAAAGGACCTGGACGTCCACAGAAGACAACAGTGGTGAATGATGGCAGAATCATTTCCATGGTGAGAGAAACCCCTTCACAACAGCCAACCAAGTGACCAACGCTCTCCAGGAAGTAGGCGTATCGATATCCAAGTCTACCATAAAGAGAAGACTGCATGAAAGTAAATACAGAGGGCGCACTGCAAGGTGCAAGCCACTCATAAGCCTCAAGAATAGAAAGGCTAGATTGGACTTTGCTAAAAAAAAACCAGCACAGTTCTGGAAAAAACATTCTTTGGACAGATGAAACCAAGATCAACCCTTACCAGAATGATGGCAAGAAAAAAGTATGGCGAAGGCGTGGAACAGCTCATGATCCAAAGCATAGCACATGATCTGTAAAACATGGCAGAGGCAGTGTGATGGCTTGGGTGTGCATGGCTGCCATGGCACTGGGTATTAGAAATGAACATTTTATTTATATATACATATATATATATATATAGAAAATATTACATTAAGCGGACTGCAAGGAGTCATTTCACTACAGGTCCTCTTTAAGGACTGGGCCTCTTTAGAATGTAGTCAAGGCCTTGGCAGGGTTGAGTTATCAGTGCCGGCTTGGCACTTACTGACATGGCAATTTCTTAATTGTTGTGGCAATAAAGCCAACACAGTACTAGCAGCCAAACCAAATACCAAGGGGTGGGGGGGTGAACCACAGACAACTATTTGTGTAAACAGGAAAAAAATGTTATTTATGTCAGCCTGGCTCCCAGTACACTGCGGATCTGTCCTAGCAGCTCGCTGGGTTTAGATATGGGTGGAGGAGGCAGGCGGAGGGACATGCCAGAATAAATGTGCGACTTTAGACAGCATGTAACTAGAGAACTGCTTATGCTGCAAGTGGGAACTCGGCCGAGAGGGCTCGGTGTTGAGTCGCTAAAAGAAAACTTTATACCTCCATCATTCCTCTGCTCTACGTCTCTCTTATTTGCCTCTATTTTCTTCTTTGGATATATATATATCAATATAATATGTTTTTATGCAACATTTGCATGGGCTGTTCCTAATCCTAGCCCTAATCCCAATCACCTACATGGAGTTGCTCCATGGCTAGTTAATGGCTCTCTCCGATTCTCGCGGTCAGAAAGATCATGTGACCAGCACTCACCTTTGGTCACATGACTGACCCAGCATTGGTAAAGGTATTTTAGGCAGCAGAAAAGGCAGATGAGTTCATTAAACAAAGTTAATTTCAGGCTATGGACATGTTTTAGCGATGGCTTTTTAACTCACATCAAAGACAAATTTGTGCTGGAGAATGGCTTTGATAAAATAATTAAAGGAAAAACAAAAAAAAAAAAAGCTGAACGGAGGTTTTTATCAGCCTTTGTGTGCCTGGCGGCTTTGGGTTGTGACTAATTACCCAGCAGCCTTTGCTCTGCATTGGTCACACGAGCGGCGACATCATCCCTGAAGAATCTGCCATCTACCAGATTGAATGGTAGGTGTCACTCCCTCCCAAGAAAAAAGGATTTGTTTATTGGATGGAATATCTAAATAATAATAATAATCAGTAATAATCTCTGCCGCCATTGATGGTTACATATAGAGAACCCAGTTATTACAAGGATTGATTTCTAGAGCGCCATCATGTTCTGTACAAAGTGAACAGTGACTCATAAAGGGAACGGATAAAAACATTTCAGCTGGTGAGCACATAGCAAAAACATGTACAACAACACTATGATCTAATAGAACTGAAAGAACTTCTTCCAAATGCAAACCCAACCACTGAACCCTCATATAAAGCAACACTCTTATGGTATTTGAAGTTCCAATAGGCCTGATTTAATAAAGCTCTTCAAGATAAACCATCACTGAAAAACAAGGTTTGCTGGATCACCCAGGTTCCCCCGTGATAGTCTATCTTCTCCAGTCTTGGAGAGCTTTAACCTGGCCCACTGGCTCCTGAACTAACATGAGAGTGTTCAGTTCTATACCATCATTGTTCCATCTGGTTACATGTGTTGCTTGTTGATCCGGTCATGAAGGTTTTTCCTGTTATAGTGACAACACAAAGTTCTTGTCTCCCAATTGTGCTCTTTCCTGGTCACTCTTCCACACATTTCTGATGGAGATTACAAGTGACCCTTTGTACCCACAATGTACAGGCAAAGTTTGCTGTTGTCATCATCAGTAATCCTCCTGAGAGATGCTTTGTAGCACGTACAGACAGAAACGTACAGTTAGAGCCCCCCAATTTAGATTTTGGTTTTTTTCTGTCCAGACAGGGATGTTCTGTGACACAGAGTCTGTAAAGCTCAGGACCGGATCAGAAACCTTTGGTAGGTTAAACAGATCCCACATGCACATTCAATTTCCCACATGCACATTCAATCTGTGTATTAAGTGGCTCTTATCTGGCATTCAGCTTCAAAACGTAAAGTATACCCAGGCACATACACCTAAAAAAACCATAATTATGGAGACTTCGACCCTATAAATGATCAGCAGACAACTCACCAGCATGCTCCAAGGCTACCAGCATGGACTGCTCAATGAGATCTCGCTCAATGAAGCTGCGGAAGTCATCACAGTATACTGTCAGGTCCGGAAGCTGGAAGGTGCACACCGGTGTTTCCAGTGGGTGCTCGCTGCTGCCATTGCTGGAGACATGCGATCGGGCCAAGGAAACGATGGACGAACTGGCGTGGGAAATGCCTCTAGATAGGCGTTTCTCTAAAAGGAACAGAAGGACACAATATGACATAACAAATAAAGTCATGCTAACATATTCACAGCTATGGTTTAATGGAGGATGTAGGCAAACATAGGAAGAATATCACAGGTTTTGATAGATTGCATTTTTTTATGTTTATAAGGTAATGTTTTATACCATGTACTCATTACCTAAATTATCCTACAGTGGAATTAAAGTTCTACCTTTAAGATTCCACGATCGGGCAGAGATTTACTGCAGAAAGGGACAGGCGATATCCCTCCAGCAATATTCCCTCCTACCTGTCCGATCGCTCCGGGTATCTGGAAAAAAGTTGAGCTGCACATGTCTAGCGTCAGCTTTGGTTGGCAGGATACCCGGCATTCCCGGCTTCCCCTCAAGCCGGGAACAAATGAACTCCTGAACGCCTGCTTGGGAGTTCCATTTCTGGCCAAGATGGCGTCGCCCTGTGAGGTAAAGGGGGGCAGGTGAGTATCTCTGGGTTACTTCTGCTTTAAGCAAACCTCAAGTTCATTATAATTAACCCTCCTCCCACTTAATGCCAATAGTTTGTTAAGGTTTACTTTACTCCGAGGTCTACATTTTCCTAGGAGTCTTTCTGCTGTATGAGATATAAGGCACTGCTGCCTCTGACTTCTTGTTCCAGACGATTTGGTGGTGTCACTGCTGTGCTGTACCTTGCTGGAGGCTTAAATATGAGGAAGCAAAGCCCTGCCTCCATCAAGATGGTCGCCTTCACACAAAGACACAGTCAAAAATGATCCGGTCTTTGATAAAGCCTCCCACCAGCTGCAAATTGTGAGCAACCGCACAGTTTACTAGATTTCACTTACAATTGCTGCAATTCCTGTCCCAAGCCCTGATGAAGAGTGCAGCTTTGTGACACAGAAAATGTGTTGCCCCCATCATTAGCCTTCTATGAAATAAAAGGTATTTTCTAGCATGGGGCTTCGATTTCCGGCCAGTCTCAAAGTAAATAAGACTTGGTATATCAGTAATGGTGAGAGGGATCAGCTGCAAGGAAACCACAGGCAATACCGCTAATTAGTCCTTTGGCTTTTATTGGGAAGTTTCCAGAGATCAGTTTCTTGTTATAGACCAAAACGTAGAACATTCTTGTCATTACCGCAAAGTACTACGGAGAGCAGGACTTGAGCTCTTAAATACCTCTGACTGCATAATACGTTTTATTGCAGCAATCTTGGAGAACATAAAATTGGAATGTCTTGTATCTGTCTGATGCTATACATGTCTTAAATCATAAATGAGATTTGCAGGGACTGGAATTCTTGTCATATTTCAGCGCTCGAGATTACAACTTTACTGAACAGCGTTGCTTGCTATTAGTGATGGACCTTTCAATAGGAAAAACTCTTCAGATGTGTCAGAATGCAAATACACTGGTATTACTCGAGCTCCGCAAACTGACATTTCTTGTCCTCACCTGCTGCCAGCATTTGTGTATTCTAGAAATCGGATTTTTTTTACAAAGCGTTCAGACAACCAAAGCAGTAAAATATATCTCACTGAGGGCATATGTAAATAAAAGAGAAACATTCATAACTGGGCTGATGGATGCAGAGGCTGAATTTCATTCTTAAATTATTTTAAAAATGGAATTTAAAAAAAAATGGATACTTGGCCTCACTTTGCCTGAGCTTGGAGTCACAGTTCCCTCCCATAGGCACACTGTGCTGCAACACACATGTTTTTGCACTTGGGGCATTTTTAGGCTTTATAAAGAAAATTTTGCAGCATTATTTGTGGTCTGCTGTAGAAGTTCCTTAAGTGCATGCAAAATAAATGGAACCAAAATCTGACCCCTGGGAGTATGTCATGCGACCAACCCCTCACAGAAGAATGATGCAGAGTCTTTCCCTGAAGCATTTAGGACTAACCACCACCAGAGCAAAAAAGAGGACCAGTGATGTCAAGTGAGGGGAATTAAAGGATAGACATCAGTGTTCTTTCTAGGCCGTTTCAGCAGGGTGCGTTGAGGGCATATTTTTGCAGGTGTCGGTCACCACCCCAGACAGCTTGCTGCAACCATAATCTGCACCGTTGGGAGCGGGTGGTGATCTGCATGTAGAATTCTGCACTATAACATCTGTACCCTGGCACCACACCCTCACTTACTGACTTATTCCCCATGGGTTCGTGTTACTTTGTGGACAATACTTCCTAGACAGCTTCAGTCTTTTAGGTGAGGAGGGCAGCCCATCCTACCACTTTCCCTCAGCGCCATGGACCCACACCTTCTCACAGGCAGCAACGGGGGTACAGCAAAAGACGCTGGAGAGACATCATGCTATGACATTAGAGGGATCGACTGGTCTGAGGAAAGTGATTGTGGGTATGTGAATGTTGGTGTTTATATGCAATAAAAACATGCATAAATTAATATGGGATAAAGGGGTACTTCATGAGCGTGGAGTGGAGACATTTCAGCTGGATGTGGTCTTAACTGACTTTGACCTTCAGCCAAGATGGCAGTTTTACCGCAATGAATCCATAAAACTCTATACCCAAAGCTAGCTATAGACATGAGACAGCATCGTGAAATCCTAATCCTGCGTAACAATTGTTGCATAAACAGAAGAGTTTGTAGATGCTTGTTATGCAAACTCATTTATTGCTATGCACCTCCCTGTAAACATTGCAGATCCTGGATTTACTACCCGTGAACAATATCAGCCGTATGCTGAGGCTCAGAGGTGTCTGCACTGGGCCAGGGAAGCTCACATATAAATGTCATTATTTTCCTGATCAAATAATAATAAACAGGTGACCTAAATCATTAGAAATGATTTACAAAGTTACAAAAAAAATCACCTTGTACAAGATCATCCTGCCGCTGCAGCGCTGGCCTCATGGGTCGGGTCGTGTCTTGTGGTTTGTAACTTCGAGGGTCGTTGAAGTTTTGAGCCGGGCCGCCTGCATTTGGCTGCCGTATCTGGTCGTAGTCATTGACTGCTGCGTTGAAGTCCCATTTCTTACCTAAGAGGAGAACAAAAGACATGTCATTAGAAACTAAGGCTTTGATTCCTGCCAATCATGTTGCTTACATATGCTGGTGGGTTTATGTGCTACAACATCTGACCTAGCCATCAGAAACAGTGCTCATCTATGAAATCTACTTTTTTAAAACAGATTAAGTGCCACCAAATCACTGAACTTCAACTGTGATCCCATAAACAGGACGTGCCATTATGTTATTCTTCCCATTGAAGGAAGGCTTAAAGATACTCTGAATGGGCTAATTGACCGGTCCTCTTGAAAATACCCATTTAGTGAGGGAGAGCATTCTGAAAAAGGCACCACATCCTAATGTGAATATATCTAAACCAGATTTCTATTTTTGTCAGGACAATTCAGGTGCCAACCACAAATTTCTACGACAGTTTGTATTTGTGCATATCCATCATTAGTATTTTATTTTTTTAATGTTGTAGAAATGTGTGGTAGGCACCTGAATTGTCCTGACAAAAATAGAAATCTGGTTTAGAGGTCCTCTTAAAAAAAAAAGAAGCAACCACCTGCAGCTCCCATATGTTGAACCCCTGGCACAAGCACGGTTGTATATGGCGGACGTAAGCCATGTTCTTGCCAGTGACATATGGTGACAGGACTATTCTATGCACCCCACGGGGATCTTTTTTTTTATTTAAACGCAATTTATTACTGCTGAACTTTAAGGTAAAAGATTCAAAGTTGCAGTTTTTTTTGGATCTATTTAAAAAACCGCTCTATTTTAAAATAACCAATCATCCCTGAAAACCTGAGCTCACATTTATATGTGAAGGACAGGACTTTGTATTTAAAAATCCATTTGTGGCGGTGTCAGTTTGGTAACGGATAGGTTTGATGTTACAGCCACCTTCTGTTCTGGCACTGAAGTGCCTGTGTTTGACGTCGCGGAATGAAACAATTGAGCTGTGATTAAATCTCAGCCCTGTTTACAGCAATGTCATCCGTCTGATATTTTCTGAAAACAAACTCATTTACAGCTGCAGTCAGCATGGAGGAAGACGGATCCTGTCAGTGACAGATGCCTATTGTTACCTGCGGTGCTTTGTCACTGCCAAAAGTTATATATCTAGAGTACGGGTATGGAATACATTGTGGGCCAGGGTATGGGAACGGGAAGGGTATAGAACTTTATGACTCCTATCTGGAGCCCATGAAAACAATTTGGCTTTATATACAGGTTCCAAATGTGAGGATCTGAGTGACGTTGGCAATACACACTCATGGTTAAATAACTAGGTCAGGGCATCTGCCAACTGGCAGCTTGTTGTGGATAGTTCCCGGACTGTAGTGGTTAAAAAGTAGTTGAAGGAAGAATGACAAGATCATGGGTGCCCAAATCTCAGTGATGGGCCAGGGATTAGTTGGGGAGTTTGGAACACGCAGTGCATTGCAGCTAGCGGAAATTTAGGCTAAGCAACTGCAAAACACCATCAACCACCTAAAGCACCTACAATGGCCTTGTGAGTGTCTGACCTCTACCGTGGAGCAATAGAAGAAGATGGTCTGGTCTAATGAACCACATAAGAAAGAATAGGGACAAGGCAGGCTGATGGGGCAATGCAACCTAAAAGATCTGTTACTAACATCTGGGTGCTGGATAGCTATAAAAAGTCTTGTTAACGGGGTGACCAACACAAAACCAAGCAGTTTGTTTCAAAGTTTAGGCCATTCACTGTATGTGCCAATTAAGTACATATAGAATCAGTTACATGCTCAATGCAGACAATTCCCACTATACAACTATATCATGGTAACATACAGCGCTACAAAAACTCATCACAAAGACCAGCAACCAATGCAGTTGTGCAAGCAAAGAGCAGGTTACAAAGCTCTGAATGTCATGTAAAGTTTAGCCATCTTCAAAAAGAAAGGGTCCAGAAATGATTTTTGATTTATTGGTAGGTTCGCTGGCAATCTTAAACAAAGTGCATCACAGAATTTCACCTGCACCCAGCCCAAGGTCCGGATACAAATTGAAAAACTCAGACATAATATAATATATAGGCAAATCTATATTTGGCCATTTTGTTTATCTGTTCCTTAGATTTCCCAAAACTATACAATACGCGGACACCTAAACAATCCCTCACACTACATATTAGATATAAAGGAGTACAAACAAGAACGCAATAAGAAAAGCCAAAAAGCCAAATCCCATTCATTGTGTTTTGACAACTAATGATTGACAAGTGATTGACTCTGATGAGTTTTTACTATTAATGAGAACCGACAGCTCTTCGCGAAGATACAGTGCCAGCGAGTATATGTCCCAAGGTGAGATGATGATAATGTGTGACGGTGCCTCCTCCAGGGACCTTGTCAGGTTTTGGAGGGGGAGCAGAAAAGGAAGTGTTTTTAACAGTTGCCTGTATGCTCCAAGTTGCTAGTGAGTTGTTCAGAACTGCTACTGAACAACACACTAGCATATACTCTCAAATAGTCTCCGGCACTGTATCCTCGCAAATGTGACAATACCCCTGAGGAAGCCCAACATAGGCGAAACGCGTTGAGTAATACATATGCAAAATATGACTGCAAACTAAGACCGATGCTGGAGTTTACTGTCTAGAGCCAAATCAATTTGCCCATGATAATATTATATCCACAGTACACAGTATATTAGTGTGGTGATCTATGGGAAGAATACCACAGGATCTCTCACAGCCAGTGATCATTGGTGTCACTTGCACGGACCCAAGAGGCACAAATACTCATTGCTCAATGAACCCCTAGGAACCTCTGGAGGAACTCTTGGGAAACTCAATGGAGTTAAATCAATCCAAATCATTGCACAGTGCAAGGCAAACATAAAGGAGATTGTATGATCAGTAACGTGTGGCTAGTAGAACACTAAGAAGCATAAAACCTGCAGTGGCTGCATAAAAAGTCATACAAGGCAGCCGCTGTAAAATAATGCATTGCTACATCTGAGCCAGGTTTACAAGAAGTCTGACAGTTATCGTAACGGATTGTCTTTTATCAGAAGTTTATACCTTGCTGATCATTACGGGTCACACAACGTAAAATGATCAGCTGAACATCTTGGAGGCCATCAGAACTTGGCAACCCTGCTCAGATCCCATTCAGCACCACAGCTGGACTTAGAAACGATTGCAGCACAAATTTGGGACACCTATGGTTCAAAGGGCGGCCATTGCGAGTCGGTGATTTACACTTCACATCAAGCTGATCGGTACTGCCCTATGCCAGGAATCTTTGCCAGGAAGCTGCAGGAGATACGTTCCCTATAAAAGAAAATAATGTTGCAGCTCTCGAGAGTTTCCCTGTACATTGCAGCTCAAACAAGTAAATGATATATGTACAGTAGCTGGTAATGAAAGCCCAGACTGCTATGGCATCTTCTTGGGTTACCAGGCTACACGTCTGGCCGGTCACACTGCATCTTTATTTATTCTCACCTCCCATCTGGACTTGCTGGAAAGTCCCAACGTGTTCGCTGCTCGCCAAGCGATGAAGTCACCACTCAGCACAACAAGCACATAAATAAAAGGAACACTAATGAGGTCTGTTGTAGGCTGGCTGGCCGTGCACGTACAAAGGACCGCGGTGTAGGTCTGACATCAGGGACAGGAAAGGTTGCTGGCCGCAGCTAGACTACACCAGGGGACAGGGCAGGACTTTCTATATACTAAACAATCAAAGGGGGTTTGTTGCTTTGAGCTATTAAGTAGTTAGGTGTGTGAGACATACAGCCTTTAGTGGTCACCATTCTTGCCCCCTGGTATAGCATCCTGGACCTCATGCCAGCTTGCCAGCTGAGGAGCTGTGTGGCATGTGCTACTGGAGAGCGGGGAATTACAGCAAACCGGCATGATCAAACCATACACCGGCCATTCTCAGCCAGCGTTCTGTACAACCCTGGTGTTTCTTTAACTGGGGTTGTTTATTCTCCCGTTCTTTGGTGCCGACCTGGTTCCTGATAGAGCCAGCTGCAGTTTTTTTTTTTTTTACTAGGTTGTAAGGTCGGCAGTCTGATCACCATTGTAAAGAATTATGCATTTATTCAAATCACAGCCCGGCTGCTATCTGCATAGGATCACAGAATTATATATCTATGTACAGCATAGGTCAGTGTTCTCCCCAGACCCTCCTAACAGGGGGCACCACTCAGCACTTTTCAGTAACCACCCGGCTGTATTTGGGTTGGCATTGCAGTGTTCAACCTACTGTTCCCCGGGTGGAAAGAATTTGAAGGTGGGGGTGGCAGCCCTTGTATTGTGAGCCAACTATTCAGTAACCACTGAGGTTACCGAAAAGCGCCGGGTGGTGCGCCCAGCTAAAAGGGGCTGGGGAAGAACAGCAATATTATAAATTTGGGTCACAATACATTATGGAAAAATGGGACATACTAAGGGGGTGGGCATTTGACAGATGGAAGCGTAGGGGCGGTAGAAAGCTGACAGGATTATAGAGGTTACTGGATTTCTATAGCAACACCAACTTGGAACTCAATTTGGAACTAATTTTGTTCCATGTTGGCCCGCAAACTTTTTGACCACCCGCTTACAGATTCTCCACGCAAAAAAAGTTTGGGGAGAACCTTAGACATATGTATGTTCTCCATGTTTGCACGGGTTTCCGTCCGGACACACTTTCCAAAAAACATGCCGTTAAGTTAATTCACCAGATTTTGTATATTGCCTTGCAGTGCTGTGTAAATCTTATGAATGGATGAACAGGAACACAATTAGCTTTTTGCGTATTCGCGCATAAAAATAGACAATTTCTTCTGTCAATGAGATTCGGTGCCTCCAGCAATAAAGTGAAGACTCTCTGCAGACAAACATGTTTACTCTGTGCAGTAACTCCGCTGCCAAACACATAGCTCTCTCCTCCGCTTCACCCCCACGCAGAAGCCAAGCACTTGCGGACACAAACATATGCTGCTAATTACATGGCCTTATACACCTCATCCTAACATCCAACACCACCGACTTAATTCCCTAATCAGCGCCAAATGGAAGAACGTGGCTGGAGTTCAGCACTATCTGTCACACTGCTCCCAGTTTCCAAATGGGGAAAAAAAAAAACAATGTTATATTTCTGTTCTTGTTTATTTGCTTTGCTTCCATGCAGTATGCAATGCATCATCTAGTGATCCCTTATGGCTGCAGAGTAAAGAAGGAGGAAGTCAACGTTGTTTAATGCCTGAAGTTCTAGCGCAAACCCTGCTTCCTATGAGAGGATCATCTTCCTTTCCTTATTGAACTGCTGACACCTGCAAGTCACCGGTCCTAAAGAAGCCTACAATACCCTCAATCTGATTAATTGTCTGAATAAGATGCTGATCCTCAGGCTTCAACTGGAACTACTTTAAACACTGGTGATCCAGCAGGTGATTGCAGGCGATGTCCTTTCTCCATTCACCTGCCTGATTGCCGTGTAGCTGGTAAA
>NC_092869.1:6954689-6976055 GCF_032062135.1 Pyxicephalus adspersus
ATATATATATATATATATATATATATATATATATATATACATACATATACACCAGGGTTCTCCCCAGCCCCTTTTAGCCGGGTGTTTTTGGGTAGTTACTGATGAGTCGAGTTACAATACAGGGGCTGCCACCCACCTAAAATTATAATATATTAAAAACATAAAATTAAAATATATAAATTATTTAAAGCTGGGTGCAAAGAAATTTTAGGCAGGTGGCAGCCCCTGTATTGTAACTCAACTCATCAGTAACTACCCAAAAACACCCCGCTAAAAGGGGCTGGGGAGAACCCTGGTGTATATATATATATATATATATATGTTCTCCCAGCCCCTTTTAGCTAGGTGCACCACTTTGCACTTTTCAGTATTTTGGGTGATTACTGAAAAGTTGGGTCACAATACAGGGGCTTCCACCCACCTACAGATTTCTGGGGAGAATGCTGTGTATATATATTTCTGACACAGGAAAGAACTCCTGAAAATGGGGACAAACACAGCAATGGAAATCAGGAATTCTACTTTCACTGGCTGCGTACTCGGAAACAACCAGGGAGTAAACATTTACAAGAGGTTGTTAGTGATCATAGATTTCTTTTCCAGCCAAACTTGTCTCTTCCTCTTAGGTAGGTCTGCACACCCATTTTTGCGGTCTGTGATCCACCAGGGAGATTTTCCTTCACTTCCTGTCCCAGAGACAGAACAGGTTATCTTTCATCTCACCTCTTGCAACCCCAAATTTTGCATCCCTGCACCACAGACACTGGACAGGCAAGGAATACAGAGCCAATTCAATCCAGTGAAAACACAGACAGCAATAAACACCTGATGGGGGGTTATCTAACATGATCCAATACTAAGAAAGGAACTGGCTGTGTGATTGTGGTGACTCCCTATAGCCAGGCAGGAGACACAAATCTCCTTCTGTAAACTAACAGCCGGCCTAATAATCCTGACAAAAGGCTGACCTTTTTCTACGGCCCATTGCCAACCCGATTTCTTTGCCGGGGTGCAAAGTGGACAGAAAGAGACAAACAAGTTTGCAAAATACTGATACCATGCGTGTCCATGTAATGTGGAAGGTTTCCTCCTCCTCACAATGAGCCTTTGTGTTTACAGCACAACTTTCCTCTGTTATCGGGAGCTCGCGGAAGGTGTGGCCTGAAATTCCAGGAGACAGAATGGCCTTTCTGCAACGGGGACAGAAGAGCGCGGAGAACTCTGGAGGGTCCCAGGTGTCACCTGGCGTACAGATATATTAGGCCCAATTGTGACATCGGAATAATCCTACACCTTGTGGAAGACGGAAAACTCACTACTTCCCTCCATTCCATTGTGTGATACTTCCCCCAGCTACTAGACTGTAAGCTCTTTGGAGCTGTGTAAAATGTTGCCACTTGACGGTGGAAATTTCAGCCTTACAGAGCCAAAAAGATCATTGGCATCTATTAAACTGACCTGAGAGGCCGAAACTGTTCATTGCTCAAGGAACCCCAGCAAGCTCTGGAAGAACTCCGGTGTGGAGGATTGGGTATTGCTAGAGAGATTTGCATGCAGAGCACCCTCCTAGGTAATGCATTCAATGCTGAGCTTCCATATAAATGGAAAAAAAAACCCAGAAAGTAGGCCTGATTTATTAAAGTTCTCCAAGGCTAGAGAAGATACACTTTCATCAGTGAAGCTGGGTGATCCAACAAACCTGATATGGATCTGGTCCAGGATTGAAAACATTTGCTAACAAATAGCAAATTACTTTTAATAAATCCATTCCAGGTTTGCTAAATCACTCAGCTTCACTCATGAAAGTGCATCCTGTCCAGCCTTGGGAGAGCTTTAATAAATCAGAGACAATGAAAGAGGAAGGCCAGAGAGAGCAGAGTGATAGAGAAATGAAATAGTCACTCTCCTCTCTCTCCTCTTCTCCTATCACTGTCCAGTCACAGGCTGGGGGAAGGACAAGACCTATAAGTGTTACTGATCTTTCTGCTACAGCTTTCCTGCCTTGAATTCATAGGCCTAGATGGACAGAACTACAAATCCTTCATATTTCTATTCTTTCATTGTATTTTTATTTTTGTACTCAGTAGTTTGGAGCTCACGTGGAAGCTCAAAGAGGCTTCACAAAGAACACAACAAGTTCTAAAATTCCCAGTATGTGCAGAATCTGCGCCTTCGGGAGATATGTAAATTGAGCTCCCGCTGCTGCGAGGTACGGCTGAAGTATTTGACATAGATATCTGCAAAAGGTACAGTACATCCGCCACATGGAAAGTGGCCCTGAAATGTCTGCGCTCAGCACCATCACCAGCAACAGAAACCGTGAGGAATGAAAAGACTTAACAGCTCGTTATGATCTTGAGTCACCTCTCGGCAGAAAGTGCAAAGTTCAGGGTAGACTATTTATTGGTTCCAAAAGATCAGAAACGCACATAAAATGCTTATAAACCATTTACTTGGCCAATGACAGGGAATGTCCTGGAAGCAATGTTATCAGCTACAACATCAAGGTGGTTTCCCACTGGGTCAGTGGTGAGGGTCGGAGAGCCTCCTATATCAGATGTTGAAATGTCGGTTCACTAGGAGCAGCAATTGACGTGGCTGGCGCAGAACCAACATTCCAACCACCATTTGATCCTAACCAGAAGTGCTGTTTTCCAGCATGCAAACTTCAAACTCATTTCTAAAGTTCTCCAAATAGTGAATGCAGCTCTGTAAATCAGATTCCTGTGCTTCATCCTGTCAGCTGTCATTACCCCAGGTCCTGATGAAGCCACCGACCATCCTTCTGCGCACCCGAGACAGTAATGAATCCAGAAGAACACCATGATTGCTGGTAGGATATTCCACCATTAAATATTACACCATCCCAGCGCAGTGGAGTCTGGGGAATGGTGAAGATATCATGGGGCTACTTTAATGTGGGGAAATAAAAAACTGTACAACTGTCAGGAGAAGGTGAACTTTCCATTGGCGACTAAGAGGGGAATTGCTTCCCCAGTTGTGTAGATGTGTGTGTGTATACAGTTAGGTCCATAAATATTTGGACAGAGACAACTTTTTTCTAATTTTGGTTCTGTACATTACCACAATTCATTTTAAATGAAACAACTTTTGAACAAAGTTGAACTGCAGACTTTCAGCTTTAATTCAGTGGGTTGAACAAAAAGATTGCATAAAAATGTGAGGAACTAAATCACTTCATTTCAGGGGCTCAAAAGTAATTGGACGATTGACTCAAAGGCTATTTCATGGGCTGGTGTGGGCAATTCCATCGTCGCTGGTATGTGGAAGATTTTGCTGTGAACAGACAACATGCGGAGCTCTCCATGCAGGTGAAACAAGCCATCCTTAAGCTGCAAAAACAGAAAAAACCCACCCAAGAAATTGCTACAATATTAGGAGTGGTAAAATCTACAGTTTGGTACAACATGAGAAAGAAACAAAGCACTGGTGAATTCAGCAACGCCAAAAGACCTGGATGGATGGCCACGGAAGAAGTGGTGGATGATGGCAGAATCATTTCCATGGTGAAGAGAAACCCCTTTACAACAGCCAACCAAGTGAACAACAAGAACTAAACCTAATTAAATAAAATGAGCAGACGGGGTGTTTATTGCGGAAATAGTAGTGATGTCCCTTCTGCAATAAAATAAACTTACCTGCCTGATTGAAATTTTTAAAATTACGTTGGCAGTTCTGGATGATCTTCAGCCATCTTGGCCGGAATGACGCAGCTCCCAAGTGTGCTCACAGGAGTTCCTTACACTCCTGACATCTAGGAGCATTGCACAGCTTAGTGTCCATTGAGAAAAATGGAAGTAACTTGGAAGGTTTGTGAACAGGAAGGTACGTTTATTTCATTGTAGAAGGGAACCTGTCCGTTCACATTTTTTCTCCCCTTGGCTTAGTTTCTGTTGTGTTTTTTTGGATTCTTGCAAGCACTTACTGTGCTTTATCTCAAACAAGAGCACTTTTTGCAGGATGCCGTGCTTGCTGTATAAAGTGAACACACTGCAATTTTGTTTTTTGCAGCGTATTCAGCAAACATCAATTACAGATTACACTCATTAACCCAAACGCTGCAGAGAACAACTATGGGACCGGTTTGAAAAACAGCAGCTTAACCGTCGCCAAATGGCTCCTTTGGAAAAAGAATTTCCAAGCACATAGAAGAATTAGAAGCAAGCAGCGCCCCATTTATTACAAGGAACCAGGCAAAAGAGTAGCAGGAGAAGGATACTTACCACGTGGTCATGTGACAAAGTTTTAAAGATTTAACATTACCTATCCGCTTCATATTTCTCCCCTTCGCAGAGGTTCCATATAGTGCAAAGATTTGAACAAACTTTGCAGAGTCCTACCCGCTGTTGTATCTATTGAAATAGACACACAAACCCCATTTACGTCCAGAAAGCTGGAGTGGGATTGGTTACCTTCTGCAGTCACATGATCAGTTATGTGTCCAGGGCTGGTCACACGCAGCCATATGTAAAGATTTTATAGCTTTTTGGCTGCAGATGTGTATGAAACAACAGAGGCTTCATCACTATTTAAATAAACGGGATGGCAACTTTGTCACCGGTAGGGATTAAGTTCCTCATCTTACCTTCCAGGAGATCTCTAGCCAATCCTGGCTCTGCACCGGTTGAGCGCACAAAATGTGACAGGACGAGATCCATGTCGGTGGGTCATGTGATCAGGGAGTCCTCTCAGGAGGCTGGGGAACAGGTGGGACATGGAGGTCAGGGGGTAAGTTCTTCAGTCTAGGGGTAGAACAATACACAGACACGGGCAGCAGACACACACCGCGGGTACGCTGAAGATTATCAGACGCAATTGTGGGCTGCTGCTGCTACGAAGGAAGAACGCGCACACTTGACAGCGCCAGTCACATGAAAACAGAGATAAAAATAAACCCTCTCTCAGCTCCCTCGTTCGGCCTGGGTGAAGAAGGGTTCTGGTTTCCCTTTGTTCACAATTTTCACAAAAGCGTTTGGCGGCCCCGCCTCGCCGTTCAGAAGGGGACATTGTTCTGACTCCTACAGGTGCCGTTTTTCACAAAACAACATCAAGACGGCGGCTGCGGCCTGCTTCCCTCGGATCCTTAAAGGAAAACTCCAGCTTGAGAAGTAAAAATCATATAACAGAGATTTAAAGGCTTGTTTTCACTCTTTATCTTTTATTACAGCACTGCTGACGCCCTATAGCCACTTCTGGCAGCACTCCACATCTGGAATGGCATCTTACCCGCTCCTCTTTCTCCAGGGTGGTTGCCAATGGTGACAACAATGCATTGAAATGGCTACCAGTAGTCTGGCCAGTAGGGTGACAACAAGAGAGCACAAATGAAAGACAAGGCCAGAGTGTGGTCACCTTATACATGAACATGTTGAAGCTGATTGGGTTTTTATTACTTTAAGTGCAAAGCAAAGCCAATGTATTTCAATGAACAAGACACATAAATGGTTGGCACGTCCCACCGATAAGTCATGTGACTGAGCAAAGAAAAATGCCAGATACCTGGCATGCAGAGTCTGGACTATACAGTATTACATCAGTGAGTCAGAAATGGAGCCAGGGGATCAGCACAATTATTATGTTCACAGGAAGTGCTCTGACCTCTTCCTTATGACAGGTCCTCTTATTTTAGGAGAAGTGTTCCAATGACTCCAAATGTTTTCACTGGCAAAGTCTCAAGTGTTTAACTTTAAGGAGGAAGACAAAGCGCTATTCGTGCTGCCCACACCCCGTCACACTGGCATGTCAGCTGCTGGATGCCTCCCGCTCAACAAACAATGTTCTGGGTCTCCGATATGAAATACAATATTGTGGATGGCAGTGCTGAGGCAGGACCCCCCATGTGACTTACAACCCGATGTTTACAAGGCATTAGGCCACGCCCACAATCCCCGCACCAACAGCTGGGGCACAGGACAGACAGGGTACTGGGAATGGGATTTGTGTCCCCACAGCAGTTACAACACTGAGAGCTACACTGAATAGAATACAGAGTGATAAGGGGCCAGTCCATCCAAAAGTGATATTCTGCCATTAAGTGCAGGGAGGGAAGGAACTCCTCATAATTGGCACCGCAGGGGTACAGACCTGGGAACGCCGGGCAAGCAAGACGAAAGCCCTCAATGGGCACACAATTTGGATCTGGCCATCCAGCAAAGAGACTGCTGGAGCCCCTTCATAATGGGCACTGCAGTGCCACCCCCCCCCCAGGGACCCGTTTAGCTGGGCAACCCACCTGGCACTTTTTTGTACCCACCCGGTATTTTTTGAGTGGTTAATGAAAAGTTGGGTCAGAATATAGGGGCCACCGCCCACCCAAAGCTTCTTTTCCCAGCCTAAAAAAAATTCTGGGGAGAATACTGCACTGGTTGAGTTTAAAAATGAACTGGACCGAATTCTTTAAGAACATAAATCCACTGAATACTGACCATTCCAGATTGCTATATTGATTGACCATTGATTGGGAATTTCCAGTCTTTGCCTGGTCAAATTCCTCTGAATTAACCTCCGACCCCCACTGCTTTCCTGGCAAATCAAATCAGAAGGAAGTCCCAAAAAATAAGCATCCAATGGAAGCACTCTCTACTCTTTATGACAACAGCACACCTTTGTCATCCTTATCAATAGGGAACGTTCCCATTGGCTGGAGCAATCTACTAATTTACATTAACCTATCAGAGTAGAGTCAGAAACACGTCAGAGCTTCTAATTTGCATGCTGTTTATAATTCAGTGACACTGGGAATTGGTATTTTCAAAACAATGTGTCACCCAGCTTTCCTTTAACTGATCCATGATATGCTGATGGCCACTAGGGGGAGCACTAATGCATCTATAAATGACATACAATAAAAAGCAAGCAAGCAGGTGGTCAAATTAAAAAAAAGTTAACATGCAAATATACCCCAAACACTAACTGCTCTTTTTGTTTCCTTTTGGTCTGTTAAAAATCTATTCAAAAGCATTTTATTGTACCTGTTTAAAAAAAAACAATCCTACGCAGGCAGTGAACGTATAACTTCCTGTGCTTCTGCTGTTATCAGCATGGCTTGCAATTCTCTCTGTGGGCTATAATAGGAGTCCCCAACCACTGGGACCGGTACCAGGATGTGGGCTGTGCTGAACTGGGTCGCAGTGACTTTTCTGTGACTGGAAGGACCTGTGTCTCCTCCATTCTCTTATCATATAATTTAGCCAATCGTGTGACCTGGCTCCGCTCCTCTGTCATTTCATTCAGTCGATCACATAAGCCGGCTTGCAAAATGACAGGAGATAGAAATCCTACTTTTTTTTGTCTTGATACTGTTCTATGGTGCAAAGAAGGTTGGGGAGTGTTGGACTACAGGACACCATTGTTAGAGATAACGTCCTGCCTTAGGGTGACAACGCTGCTCCTCCATAGATACAGTACAGTGAACGTGGTCACTCCACGACAACTACTGGCAGGATCATCAAGTGAAAAAAGAAGACTAAAGCTGTCACTAAATCTTGGGTTAGGAAAATATCCTGATGAATATGCTTTTCTTAGAGACTAAAAATATTTCATCCATTTTGGGAAATATCCCGATTGCCTGTTTTCTGCAGAGCAGATTTCCATACGGAAGCAAAATGTGAAGAGAAATCGCTTAGCCGGATCCCCTAAGGTGGTGTAAAGATTTCCCAGACATCTCGCTGGTGCAGGAAGAATTTGGGGACAAGCGGAGGTCTAGGTGACACGTCTCCGCCGGGGCCCTATGACAAGTCGCAGACATAGGTAGGTAATGTGCAGTCCCTGCAATATGGCAGCCATGGATTCATCCACAACATTGAAAATTAATGGGGAACGTTCACATTTTTCTTGCATTGAAAATTACGATCACAGACAATTAAACCTAAGCATAGATAATGAAGTGTAAACTGTTACAATCCCAGCACCGAATTATAAAATGATGGGTGAGTATTGGAAATACAATACAATGTATACAATCATCTCCACTTCTCGAACATCGCTTATAGCTGGAATATCGCTTGATTGGCCGATCCTCCTATCACAAGAAACTTCTAGAAGGGCCCCTTATAATACCAGGGAAAGGGGATTTCATGGACATCACAGCCGCTGTCTGTGCAAGAATATTACAAGTGGGATGATGGAGCCGCAGGGGGTAGTGAGATTTCTGCAGCCACAAGGGGGAGCACTAACACATCTGTAAATGCAATGGTAATTTGTAGAGTATAATTTACAGCCTTATCTCCAAAAGTATTTCCATAAATTGGCCAAAACCCCACTCACACAAGCCGTGTGAGTCAACACATACAAAGTAAGTTCAAAGGCAAGAAAAACCAAAGCAAGTTGATGGGGTTTTTTGAAAAAAGGCCATTCAATATGTATTAATAACCCTAACAAGGTAAACGCGGTAATCATAGGAGGTCCAGCCCTTTTAAGTAAGGTGGGGAATTTGGACCAAAAACTAGATATCGGGTTTCCTAATAAATCAGCATCTTATAGAAAAAGGGAGCTAAATGTCTCATCTTCATCCAACGCGTTTCGCCTATTGGCTTCTTCAGGGGTAATTATGTAGAGCATTTAGCGGATACTGTGAACAAAAACACAGGTATTGTAGGAAAAAATGGCCGTTAATATGTACTTGTTTTCATAGGGGGTAAAGAAGTCCAAATAGTATGTGGGGAGGAGGGTAAATATAAAATCCAAGAGGGTATATGAAACAATTGTCAGGTAAGGTGATAAACGTGTGGTTTGGGTGTTGTAGAACATTCATTCAAGGAGACAGTGTAGAGCGATGATTGACGGAGATCGTATAGACAGAAAATGATCCAAGTTGTGTATTAGAAATGTGTGTCATGAGTGTGACATGTCACATATTGGTGGAACATCTGGAATGTAAACCAGAGCTCCCTCAGCACATAAAAATATGTCCAGATATTAGAAGGGTTGTCAGTCAGACAAAGGCTGCTGCAATGCAAGACTCATCTGCTGTGATGTCTTTTAAGCTAACCCATTCTGCTCTGGGATCCTTTAGTAAATATTGATTTGTCAATAAAGATTTATGGAAAAAAAGAATTAAGCCAAACTGGTCCAAATCCATTGGATTCCTTACAAGCCACTCCAGGCAGCAGCTGCGATAATTCACAATGAACACGTCATGCGATGGCAGCTCCGCAGTGATGGCCGGCTCTACGTTGAGGCTTTGGCAGGGAAATCAGCTTAGTCTGTGAGTGACCAGAGCTGGCCTGCCGCAGCAGATGGCACTCTGCTATTTAGCGACCCGGAAACGTAATGCAGCGTAGGCGCTGCCACATGCTGAACCTTGTTCTGTACATAAACCTTTGTGAAGTGACAGGAGGGGCATCCTAGATGCTGCAGGATCAGAGATTCAAAACCACACAAAGGATACAAACACGAGAGATGATTGTTAACTGAGACAAAGGGTTGTGATTGGGTGAAAATCTAGTGTGTGTGTAACTGTGCAGCACTTCGTTCATCGATCAATTCTGGAGGACCAATGAATAACCTATAGAGAACAATCACTGTACTCTCCCAGGGTTCTCCCCAGGCCCTTTTAGCTGGGCGCACCACCCGGCACTTTTCAGCACCCACCCGGCTGTTTTTGGGTGGTTACTAAAGAGTTTGGTCACAATACAGGGGCTGCCAGCCACCTACAATTTTTTCCCACCTGATTACATACTCTAGGTCAGTGTTTCTCAACCAGGGTTACTCCAGAGGTTTCTAGGGATTCCTTGATAATTTAGGTGACACCAATATTATTTTTGGCCATCTATAAGGGTGACATTCTTCCCACTGACCCGCAATGTAAGAGGCTTTTTTCTTATTGTTCTCCAGGCCAATGTACTGTGGGATGTGAATATAGTAATTATATTGGGGGTTCCCTAAAGACCTAAAAGTTATTTTAAGGGTTCCCCTATGCAAAAAAAAAAAACATTGCAAAAAGGCTGATGCAAACCTTTGCCTTCTTTACATTGTGCTGCATGTTACAAACGGTAGACCAGTACAATGTTTCAGGCATTACATACTTTGGATCGCAGCATTCTGTACACCATTCTGTATGCTGTAACATATTGTAGATTGCTTCATACTGTAAGCTATTTTCAACATTACTTCTGTAGATTTTTACTTTGTGTTCCATTATCCGGACTACAGCCTACTGTAAACTGAGCTTTCTGTTGCATACTGTGGATTGTTGTATCCTGTACACATTATTATATTGTGAATACATTTAACTGCTTTCTGTATGCATTTCTACATACTTTCAACTGCAGCCTGTATGCTTTACTATAGGCTACATACTCTAAACCATTGTACTTTGGACGCAGTGCTATATGTTACATTCCTCAAATTCTTAAACTCTGTGCACTTTGCTGTGCATTTAAATTACTAGGAATTTGTTTAGGAATGCAGCATTTTTCTACCACTCAGCACACTTTTTTCTAGCTTTTAGAAGCCATATATCATTAGATAGCTAGTATAGGCCATTGTTGTTTCTGGGTACAGGACCCATTGCTTTCTGTAACAGAAGGTGTGCACACAGCATTAAAGTAAATGATCCTCTTCTGAGTCAACTGGGACTGTTTGCAGTCTAAGGCTATGTACATACGTCCGGATTCTCATGCTGGAAATGGTCATTTCCAGTAACAGGTGAATGAACAAGCAATGTACACAAAGCTCCATTATTTTCAATGGACAGGGGAGGGGAGGAGGAAGAGTGGCACCCCGCTGTGCTCTCCTCTATTGACACGCATTGTGGTTGTTCCTGATCGGTCGTTCATTGAACAATAAACGGAATCAGGAGACCGCTGTACATATGTCGATGAGTAAAAATGTTCAATTCGGGGGGAGAGTTTCATGTGTGTATGCAACCTAACAGCGTCCATTCGTTTTCAGGGAGCTCACATCTGAGGGGTTAATAGGAAATACAGCCTGGAAATGTAATGAGGAAATATGGCTGCTTCTATATTCATTCTGCAGCTAATACATGGTGACCACATGGCATCAACAGGTCATTTAACTATGTTGCAGGAGGAACCTTTATGGACCCTTTATGCCATAGTGCTGGACTACCACGTCCATTATTCCCAAACAGCAGCTAGACAGGGGGCAACGTGAGATTTGTAGCTTCCGAGTAGTTGGAACAGTGCGGACTTTTGTATTAGGGTTGTTTATGGGGGATGACTGAGCAGAAATGCCATTAGCCTGAGACAATTTAGTGTGCTCCTCCGGTCTCCATAGGCATACTTGGAGGCTGATATCATACAACAGAGGAGGTGGTGTTGACCTTTTTCCAGAATTCCTGGCCGCTTACAACTTATGTGCAAAAATGTGTTGTTGGATATTTGTTTGTCTTTTAATGAAAACTTTGCTATTTATAATTTGTGCTTAGAATAGAGTGCCTGAAATGTTTTTACATGGCTTCCATATTGATATTAGCCAAGCACTAAACAAAGTGCAGTGATCTCCCCAGCCCCTTTTAGCTGGGTGCACCGCCCGGCACTTTTCAGTAACCACCCAGCTGTTTTTGGGTGAAGAGTTGGGTCACAATACAGGGGGGCTGCCACCTGCCTACAATTTCCATTCAGCTTTAAAAATTTCTGAGCTGAACACCGAAGTGCTTGCAGTTAATTCTGCTGGCCTCAATGTCATTACTGTGACTTTTGGAGACCAATGCACAGGAAACAGCAAATATGTGTGCTGGTCCCTATGTCATCGCTGTGTCCTGTAGTGCCATAGAAACCAATGGATGGGAAGACAGTGCCTAATGTGTAATCCCATTGGCCTCTACATCATTACAGCGTCTTGTAGTGCCATAGGGACCAATAGATGGAAACATGGTGCTCAATGTGTAGTTCCACCAGCCTTTATGTCATTGCTGTGTCCTGTAGTGACATAGGGGCTTATGAATGGAAACCCACCGACCACTCAACGGTTAATTTCCTATGATGTCATAGGAATACATGGAACCAACCATTGAGCACGAGGTTTCCATTGGCCTCTACATCATTATGTCGTCCTGTACTAACATAGCGGCCGATGGATGGAAACATAGCACTCAGTGGGTAACATCAGCGGCTGTATTTTCCGTATTCTGCAGTGACAGATGCAACCACATCATTCGGCAGTTAATTGCACAGTCCTCCGTGTCATTACCATGTCCTGTGGTGACATAGGATCAATGGATGGAACCACAAAGTCCAGGAAAAGACCAGAAATTAGGCAGTTTTCAGCACAGGGAAGTTTGGCTGAAGGACAGTTAAATATTTTATTTGCAAGATATTTTTTTCCCTTTCATTTTAATCCCTTTTCCAGTTGCTTCAGCCATACCTTGATTTATTTTTGAATGAATGTAGTAAGGGCCACACGGCTCCTCTGTGCACAAGTAACCCAACACTTAGACTTTGTGGATTCTCAGCAATGTAAGCCTGTGGCTGTTGTGTTTCGGGAAAGAAAAAAAAAAATCAGCATTCCCATCGCGGGCCAGCTCACAATATTGACAAGCGAGTGCCTTGTGCACGTGTGCTAAACAGCCGTGACATGAAATATTTGCTCTTCATTGAGAGAGACATGTCCCTGGAGGTAGACTGTAGTCGGCCTCTATTCTAGGAAACTGAGCTTAGCAGAACAGGCGCACGAGTGTGCGCTACAGCTTCTGACACATGAGAAAGCTGCTACATTATCACAACCAAAGAGAACCTGTCATGAATAAAAGTAACAGACCGCGTGATGTACTGAGCTTACCAATAGAGGATGCATACCATACCATGGGCTTGTTCCTTACCAGGGTGCATGCAATGTGGATTTTAAAGTGTAATTAAACCTTTGATATATGAAGAAGGTACTATGTGCAACAATACTGATACTCAAAAAATTCTGGGTTAAGTAAAATAAAAGTAAAATGCCTTGTCCAATACAGACCATGAGCAGCACCGGAAGCCAATCAGGTATACTGCACAAAAACATACTGGGGGAAGAGCAGACAGATAACTTCTATGGCTTGTTTCTGTTCTTACATTGCCCAACCACAGTAAAGGGTATCTGAATTTAATTGTGTGATGCCGGATTTGTGACGTGGAAAGCCCAAGCAAATAAAACAACACATAGTATGCCATTTCTAAAATCAATCTAATTTTAAAACGAGATGAACAGACTGACATCCGACCATGTAATGTGAATGGATTTCAGGCTAAGGTTGGTGCCCAGATTGCATTGCAGGATGCAGCGTCCTTATCTCTGACATTTCCATACGGTGCCAGTCTGGCACCTCACTTGGCATGGAAATATGACAAGCCCTTGGTATGAACCGCCCAGTCATAAAGTTATGTAAGTTATACTGCAGAAGCTGACTTTGAAGCACAACTTCGGAACACGTCAGCAAAAAAAAAAAAGAAGTTTTAATACTCTGAAGAAAGGTTGAACAGGTCATGGTTACTGCCTGAAGGACCCATTTTTATCTCTTGGTTGGGGATTTAAACCATTGACACTAGAAATATTTAAACCAAGGAGCATGCAAACCTTTAGCGTCATCTCCAGGAGACCTTTGCCAAACCTACTGAAGCCTCCTGCAATAATTCTGTGCAGCGCGATTTTCCTTTTATGTCTAAAGCGGAGCGGCCAAAGTGGTTTGAGAGAAAAAGTATTTGATCAATGGAACTTGTGGCCTTGTATTTCCGGCTCAGGGTCATTAGGAAAATAAAGATTCTGACAACCCTAGAGATTTATAAAGTCAACTCAATAAAAAGAGGGCAGCGCAACGAATACATCATCTTTATAAACTTTATTGATTCAGACATATAGAACGAAAGAACTCTACCGAGATCCATGTAGGTTCTTCCAGTCTGGATCAATAACGTTTATCAAGACGCTGAAGTATACAGTGTGTAGAAATGTTTTTGTAGTTGATTGACTGAGTAGGGAGAAAATTTCAGCCTTGAAGCAAAAGTACCCAGCGCATGGAGGACACTGGCCAGAAGCTTGTGAGAATTATTCGTTTTATTTTTTTAACCCTGGAGATTAAGTTAAGAAAGTCAACCAGATACAATAGATCAACTCCTAGATTGTAAGCTATTCTGGGCAGCTCTCCTTCTCCTGTGTCACCGTCTGTCATTTATAATCAGTGTTTATTGTACAGCGCTGCGTAATATGTTGGCACTATATAAATCCTGTTTATTATAATACTAGGATGAGTATCAGTTCGCAGGTGAATCCTTTGCTTTCATAGCTGCTCCCTTCATTTGACAGAGCACATCTCCCCACCCCTGAACTCCTCCTAAATTTATGATTCCAGGACGTGCAACGGAGATGGGAAAAACAGGCCCAAAAGACCAGAAAGAGATTTGAGGTCTGCCATGGTGCAAAGAAATTAAATTTTTCGGCAAAATTGCTCTTCAAAAACAACTCTTTATTCCAACAGGAGCGTCCCTTTAATGAATAAACATGACAGAGAGGATAGCAGCCCAGACCGAAGCTCAGCATTGCAGCTGATCCCGGCTAGACAGAAAGAGATTTGAGCCGGAGCCATAAATAGATGTATTATAAATAGATTGAGATTCTTGAACGTATTGATTCAATTATCCGTCGACACTTAATGACACCTCCGTGCCTGTGTCATACAGTGGGCCTCTGCGGCCGTCTGTAGAGTATGTTGCAGCCGTCAATGGGTTGCTGTGATTTTATCTGAATCGAAAAAGAAGCAAAACAAAGCACTTCACCTCTTGCTAACATCACAGGCAACGAATTTATATATTTTATTATGGTAACAGGAGAGTGGAGAACCTGTAATCACCTCTGGGTTATAAGGTCACATAAGGTTTACGGCTCGTTCACATGTGGTATATAAACAATCTGAGTTTCCATTATGTGTGTTGACCCTGGTCGGATATTTCAACATTTCAGATAGTTAAGTGTTCAAATTAGCTTGTCATGAAAGGCCAATACTGACTTACTGTAGCTACCAGGTTGTCATGTTGATCTTACAGCTTTAAAAATGCAAATCATGAATCTTGATCAAGAAAGAAAATCGGGAAAGTTGCTAAAACTGGGCAAAGAGGAACATAAATTAACTCGTTGTAATGGAGGAGAACGCAGCAGGACGTCTCCTGCATGTCCCCCCCTTGCTTTAGGGGACTCTGTGTGTAGTGTTTGAGTGTTCATAATCTGTAACAGTGGGAACACAAAAAACGATTGTTTCCAGTAAATGTGATCTTATATCTTCACAGTGCTTTAGTCCCAATGTTCCATCATTATCACAATTATTTCCAAAGCATGGAGAAAAGGTGATTTTGCTTAAAGGGTATCTGAAACCAAAAATTTACTTTATCCTCCACCATAGGAAATGACAGCCGTTGTGCCTGTAACTGACCGCTGAAACAAAGCCTGACACCACTCTACACACAGGACAAACATGATGAGCATTCATCTTGGGTGAAAATTATTCAGCCTGTGTAAAAAGCTTTAATGCCTTTGCCAAGACTTTATTACTAAATGCCCTCCAGGGAAGATTCACTCTGCCCTCCAAGTATGTACAATCTACCCACTCAAAAATACAAAGATTTAGGTACCCTTGGAATAAAATGTAATGGTCTCAGCTATTCAAATCATTGAAAAAAATGAAAATAGCAGCAACCATAAAGATCTGAGGAAGCAGGAAAATCATTTGTAAAAGATAAAGGCAGGTAAAGGGATATTGGAGGGAACAGTGATCGTTGGATTTGTTGTATCCTGTATGCTTCTAACAAGTGTAAAGTTTCTTCCACTATAAAATTAAAATGAATGCTTGGCCAAACCCAATGTCTATGTATCAGGATAATAGGAGGGAAAACATTGAAGCCTGAGGGTGATAAGATATGCCAGGCATTGTATGGGTGCCCTCCGTTGCACCCATAAAATGCCCTTGTGCCTTCAGCTGCGATTCTTCACCTGCGATCACCAAACCGGATGAACAATGGCAGCAGTAATACCTTAGTATGCAGCGCAATGTAACCCTATCGATCTCTAAATCCTAATCTAATTTTCACCTTCGCACAAACTTATGAATGAAAGGTAAAAAAAATATAAATTATATTCCCGTTTATTTGGAGCTGGGAGAGCGGCCAGGGGAACACTAAACAGCTCTTACTTTATTACCTTGTAAACTCCAGACAGCCAAAAGTGAAACCGAGCAATACTTGTAAAATAGGACGTTAACAAGCTATTCATGTTCTAACGTGACCTACTTCTTGTTAAATAAAGGAAACGGACCACATAGGGTAATAACCACCAATGACAAACCTTTACCTTTCCGCCTATCAGAGGATGCAGCAATTTACATGCAGCAAACTGTGTACTGAGAAGGACAACCTGTGACTGTAAGGGATCTTTAGGCTTTCATTTATATAATGTTGAAGAAGTGATCAACTTGTACAGTTATGCTTAAAGCGGACCTAAACTCAACATTTTAAAGAATGGGAGCGCAGTGCCTGCCGGGATGCTCTGGCTGCTTCCTTCCTTCCAAGATGGGCATGGGCAAAGGGGAAAGAGATGGGGATGTCACGCATGTGCAGTGCGATCAGCTCTCCTTTTTTCCCCCCTTTAATGCGACTACATCACCCAATCTTGCACCTTTGCAGTGCGAGATTAGGTCACCTAGAAGGAAGACTGGAAGAGAAGATTAAACATGGTGCCTAGACAAAGAAGAATTCTAGGACGATGCAGGACCGGATCGAGGAAAGGTCTGGCGCCATCGAGAGATATGTGAGATTAAAAGTATGTGTGATTTTTTTTATTTTCACTTTAGTTCTGTTATAAAGTGTGATTAAAGTCACTCTGAAACATTCACGATCAGGCAGATGTTTACTGCAGAAAAGGGACAGGCGATGTCCCTTCTGCAATAACAGTTCTTACCTGCCTGATCACCGCCCAGCTGCCAAATTCTGTTAAACGGGGCATGCGGCAATCCCAGCTTTCCTTGAATGCCTAGAATAAATGGAACTCCACAGCATGGACCTGTCATTCTGTCAAACAGGATGGCCTTAAATGGCCCCGGGAAAAAAAACAGTTCAGTTCTGCTTTATTACCACCTTGTCAAAGTTTTATAGTCACCTGCCAATGCTACATGGCTGACAGTCTCTGCTACAAACATTTGCTTCCGCTCTGTATGCCAGAAGAAAACCTGTTTATTTCTATATAGAGGTCATCCATCCTTCTGATGTATAATTGATGACGTCTCAATGAGATTTTTTGAACATATGCCAGAAGAAGCAAAGAACCAACTAGACCAGCCAATCTTAAAAAGGGTTCCTCCAGAGGTTGCTGGGCGTTCCTCTGTCTGTGGCTGAATGAGCTCCCATAATGTGATGCCCGTATAGTTCTGGGGCCAACACCTCTTGGTAGAGTCAGCTGTATGACTCTGTTTTTCTTTTCACTGGTAACCAATTTAGGAGACTTTTTGTCAACTGACCCCCAATAAATAGTTTCTTAGGAAGAGTTCTCAAAACCTAAAAATCAATTCAGAGTTTCCTCAAGTGTAAAAAGATTGAGAAAGGCAGAATTAAACAATGACGAACTTGCCTGATGTGCCAGGATCACACGCTGGGCCATGTGATTTGCCCGACCTGTTCAAACGGAACGACAAGTCAGATTTTGTCCTGAGAAAAGATGAGGTCATTGGATGGAAGAATACTCCATAGGAAAACTACTTCATCAAACGGTGTGATTCATAGAAGTCGCTCGGCCGCCTGTTTACTCCCAAAACTGCTTTGTAATTACTTTGCAATTACTTAAGCAGAGGAATAACAAGTCTGACTTCAGATAAGCATGGAATATTTTAACTTGGAGAGAACACAATGGGGAATGTTTCTAACATTCCCACGGCTTAAAACTAAAAAATAAATTCTTGCAGTGGGAGTTCAGCAATGGCAGAATTAGGTTCTTGTTTTAAAGGTTTCTATTAATGCAAAAGGATGGGTATTGAACAAGCCCTCCCTCCCCACTACCATTAAACCCATCTTATTTAATCTAAACCTCTCTGGGTCTTTCTTTCATTATCTACCCCCTAATGTCTCCCTCCTGTTACCCCCTACTGGGAGACTGAAAAGAGGATCAATATTATCCAACTTTCACCATCTACAATATGGAACACATATAGGATTATATGAATAAATATATGAATATAAATCTCCCTTTGGGTATGCTCCACATGTCCCCTAGTGCAGCAAACACCATGAGAATCTGCAAAACGCGTTGAATACTGTGGCAAAATTCCAACAGGACTAAGAAGGGTTATTGACCTTCAGTTATTCTTTATCATATGTTTGGGTCTATAGAACTTTTTAGATTTGATGAACTGTTGACTTTTATACAGTTAGTTTTGTACTTTAAAATCCCATTAGGCTTATTTTAACGGGGTGATAAAATGTGGTTGATGTTCTGTCTTCTTCGGTCTCCTGTCTTCTCACCATTATATCCCCCACCCTTTTAGATCACATACTTATTGCTGGTATGTGGGAACACTTTAATATTTGTTAATTACAGAGTCCTTTAACCCCCCAAACGGGATGGATATTTCATCATGTTCTGTCTTATAGTACACAATGGACCTATTAAATCTCTTCAAGACTGGAGAAGATAGACTACCATTGGTGAGCCTAGGTGATCCAGCAAACCTGGCATGGTTTTGGTACAGGTTTGAAAACATTTGCTAAATAATAGTAAATGATTTAAAGAAATTCATTCCAAGTTTGTCAGATAACCCAGACATACCCATGATAGTCCATCTTCTACAGTCTTGGAGAGCTTTAATATACCAGGGGACTTTAAGCCTAGACATGCACATTGAATCTTGCTGAAAATGATCTTTTGAGATAGAAAAAAAACAGTGCTGTACATTTCTATGGAGAGGGGAGAATAAGAGGGTACCCCCCCTGTGTCTTACTCCATTGGAAAGTACTAAGGGTCGGCCTCGCTCGGTCACTCATTGATACCCCAGGACGGATCAGTGAACGGCATTGGGGGACAGCTATATACACACTAGATATTTGCCTCATCTCGGACGACAATCATCCTGGGAAAAAGGAGAGTGGAAAGCAAGTATATACACTTTCCTATTTTTGCTTTGAATTAAACGTGTCACTTTGCCCTGAAGAGCACACATCTAAACAGTGAATGTCTTTGGTTTAGATAAGAGGAGAATTACACAATCCAGAACAGAGTCCAAGTCAGCTCTGTGTAAAGGAAGAGGTGTGGCAGGAGCTGAACTTTGGTGTAGGAAAACCGCTGAGATTCAGAGTCAGAAAATAAAATTGCAGGGCAGGGAGGTCACAGGCCGCACCCGTGCGAGGAGGGCCGGGAAAGAGAATGAGAGGAACATGACAAGATCACCTCTTCCAGCTTTCCTATCACCCATTTCCTGTGCAGGATTTATTTTTACATTTTTTTTTATATTTTAAGAACAATCGCTGTCTAATAATAACCTTGAACCATTTTACAACGTCTACCCTTCTTCTGCCTGGGGTATTTCGGAAAGCTGGCTTTGGCCGTGTTCAGACTGTCACCCAGGACTCAACCGCTCAAAGTCCTGGTTATCATTATAATAAACGGAGGAGCCTAAAATCTCTTTTTAGTGGCAGGTGTTTGAAGACTTTTTCAAAAGCTCCATGCAGCTTATCTGGCTTGAACCACATCCACAGTCAAGTGAGAGCCTTCATAACAGCATGAACAATCCTTTTGTGACGACTGCACTGCAACAACTTACTTAGCAAATGTTCCAGAAAGCACGTCAATCCCTCCTCACAGCTCCCGGGCACTCAATTTCAACCAATATGTGCCCAGGAGCTCCGAGGAGGTATTCACCACCCATTTGAACCTTAGACTCGTCCTGAAGACAGCGGGCTCTCTCCAGGTCACATGACCGGTGCCAAAGCAATGGTCACAAGATTTCTGCCAAAAGTGTACGGAGCCAGCCAACCAACCAGATGTGAGAAGAGCTATGTAACCAGGCCAGGAAATGCATACATCACTATATATCAAATGACAGGTCTTCTTTAATTCCCCTTGTCATGATTTATTACGCTAATCCTTCTGACCCGTGCTGAGGAAAAAACAAAACTCAGATAATTACAACCTCAAATATACTAAACTATACTTTTCTCTCGCTCTCCAAATATGTTTATAGGTAAATGATATTCTCCAGCTAGTATTTACCCAGGAAATACATCGACTCGCCACACCCCACCATTAATTACCACAATGTCAGATTTATTTACCCCAGCTTTCGATTTCTCACTTCATTCATGTCTGCCGATCGTTTCTATGGGATATCCAAACATTTTAAAAAAAGCAATCTGTGTGATGAATTGTTGAATTATACTCTTTAGGTATTTGAGGTACAGAAATGTTTCTTACAGCAAAACAGACTTCATGGTAAAATCAACCTATCTTTTCTGGGCTGGCGTGCAACCTTATGGACGCCTTCTTACAGCGACCAATCACCTGCATGCTTTTATTATCCAACCTGTACTGATTGGTGGCTCTACACAAAGTCTGTTGACCGACAGCTCGTCTTCCATAACCCATACTAAAATATAAGGCTCTTTAACAGCGTCTGTTTTGGTCTAAACTTCAAAAAATTCTGGGATAACGATGCCAACAAGCCATTGGTTAGCTTGGGTTTTATTAAAGTGGACCTAAACTCCAAATTGTTACTTTACATAAAAGGGTAGACACCGCCGCAGAGTTCAAGACTGAATGGGAGTGCAAAGCCTGGTGTAGGTATCCCAGGAGGCCGGGGCTGCTCCTGCTGGGGCCTATCGGGCATGCGCAGCAAGGGCATTTTTTCCACTAAGGGGAAGGAGATGCTGATCTCACGCATGCGCCCGAGATCAGCTCTTTTTTTCCCCCCCCCACAGCGGCTACATCACCCGACCTTGCAACAGCACAGTGACAGTTCGGGTGACGTAGCTAGAACAATGGAAAAAATAAAGAATAAAGAGGGCAGTGCCCAGTTCTTCCTCAGCGCTGGGACAAAGAAGATCTCTAGGACAACACCAGACTGGATTAAGGGAAGGTCCAGCGCCATCGAGGGATCTGTGGGAGTAACTGTGTTGTTTTTTGTTTTGTTTTTTTACTTTAGTTCTGTTTTAAACCCCTGCCAGTGGTGGCTGAACAACAATCTGCCACATGTATGGATAAATTCTGAAGGAAAACTTCAGAAGTCAGAACTAGAAATAAGAGCCAGGGGTAAGTATGCAGTGTAAATCACACTTACCGTATTTTTTGCCATATAAGACGCACTTTTTCTTCCCCAAAACTGAGGGGGAAAAGTTAGTGCGTCCTATACGACAAATGTGTTAAAAAAAATAATTAAAATAT